>NC_045726.1:1223212-1324608 GCF_009834535.1 Camelus ferus
AATACAGAGTTGGAGCTAGAACCTCCCCATATATGTATGGAGTGGAATTTGCATCTGAAAAGAAAACTTTGTGTTCCCATCAAACTATGTTAAGGACGGCTTTCACACCACACATATCTCTCAGAACTGAGCATGTGGAGAGGAGTTCGTTCACTAGCACAAATGGAATTGTTGCAAGGGAAACTTTTTCTCTCGTGTCTCAGTCTGTTTCCTAGTGCCGGTTTGAACTTCCTGCAAGTTTCACTTTAAAACCGATTTTGAGCTAGTAACTTCCCATATATATGATGGAGTCAGTTTGCAACTGAAAAGAATTTTCTGTTCCCAACAAGCTAGGTGAAGAACGCTTACACACACAAATATCTCTTAAAAACGGAGCAGGTGGAGAGACGTTCGTTCATCTAGCACAAAGCAATGGGTTGCAGGAGATTCTTTTACTCTGGATTCTAAGTGTTTCCTAATGCGGATTGAAGTTGCTGCAGTTTTCACTGTAAAATCGAGTTGGAGCTTGTACCTCCCAATATATATGTTGGAGTGTGGTTTGCAAATGAAAAGAATCTTTGTGTTCCCAACAAGCTAGTGAAGGACGGCTTTCACACACACTTACTTCTGAATAATGAGAAGTGAAGAGATGTTCGTTCATCTAGCACAAAGAGAACGGTTTGCAGTAGAAATTTTTTTCTGGTTTCTCAGTTTTTTTCTAGTGCTGTTTTGAATTTTCTGCAGTTTTCACTGTAAAATCTGGTCGGAGCTATTACCTCCCCATATATAGTATGGAGTGGATTTTACAACTGAAAAGAATCTTGTGTTCCCAGCAACCTAGATGAAGTACGGCTATCACACACATAAATCTCAGAACTGATCATGTGGGAACATTCTTTCATCTAGCATAAAGGGAATGGGATGCAGGAGAAACTTTTACTCTTGATCTCCAGTCTGTTTCCTATTTCCGGTTTGAAGTTCCTGCAGTTTCAGTTTAAAAAGTTTGGTGCTTGTTTCCACCGCACATATATGTAGGAGTGGAGTTTGCAACTGAAAAGAAACTTAGATTTCCCATCAAAGTAGTTGAAGGACGGCTTTCACACACACTTATCTCTAAGTAAGGAGCATGTGGAGAGACCTTCTTTCATGTAGCATAAAGGGAAAGGTTTGCAGGAAGAAACTTTACTCTGGTTTCTCAGTCTGTTTCCTAGTTCCGGTTTTAAGTTCCTGCTGTTTTCACTTTAAAGACGACTTGGAGCGAGTACCTCTCATATATATATGTGAAGTGGAGTTTTCAACTGAAAAGAAACTTTGTGTTCACATCAGCTAGGTGAAGGACGGCTATCAAACACACTTATGCTCAGAACGGAGCATGTGGAGAGACGTTCCTTCATCTAGCACAAAGGGATCAGTATGCATGAGAAAATTTTACTCTGCTTTCTCAGTGTATTTCCTAGTGCCGGTTTGAATTCTGCAGTTTTCACTAAAACCCATTTGGAGCTAGTTACCTCCCATAAATATATATGGAGTGTATTTTGCCCTTGAAAAGATACTTGTGTTCCCAACAATCTAGGTGAAGACGTATTTCACACACACTTTCTTCTGAAAAATTAGCATGTGTAGAGACTATCGTTCATTAGACAAAGGGAACGGGTTTGCAGTAGAAAACTTTCTCAGTTTTCTCAGTCTTTTTCCTAGTGACTTTTGAAATTCCTGCAGTTTCACTGTAAACCGGGTTGGAGATATTACCTCCCCTTTATTATGCATGGAGTGGATTTGCAAGTGAAAGAAATGTCAAAACAGGATAGTTAAAGGACGGCTTTCACACACAATTATCTCTCAGAACTTAAATTTGAGAGATGTTCTTTCATCTTCCACAAAGGGAACGATTTGGAGGTGAAACTTTTACTCTGGTTTCTCAGTCTGTTTTACTAGTGCAGGTTTGATGTTCTGCAGTTTTCACAGTAAAAACTGAGTTGGAGGCTCGTACCTCCCCATATATATGTATGGAGTGGAGTTTGCAACTGGAAAGAAACTGTTTTCACACACAGGATAGGTTAAGTTCGGCTTCAGACACACTTATCTCTCCTAATGATAATGTGGAGACATGGTCGTTCATTTAGCACAAAGGGTTCGGTTGGCAGGGGAAAATTTTCTCTGGTTTCTCAGTCTCTTTCCAAGTGCCCGGTTTGAAGTTCCTGCAGTTTCAGTGTAAAACCCGAGTTGGAGCTAGAACCTCTCCATATATATGTATGGAGTGGAGTTTGCAACTGAAAAGAAACTCTGTGTTCCAAACAAGCAAGGTAAAGGAAGTCTTTCACACTACACATATGTCTCAGAACTGAGCATGTGGAGAGACGTTCGTTCATCTAGCACAAAGGGAACGGTGTGAGTAGAAAATTTTTTCTGGTTTTTCAGTCTTTTTCCTAGTGGCCTGTTTGAAGTTCCTTCAGTTTTCACTGTAAAACTGAGGTCGGATTTATTACTTCCCCATATATATGTATGGATTGGATTTTGCAACTGAAAAGAAACTTTGTGTTCCCAACCAGCTAGGTGAAGTACGGCTATCACACACACATATCTCTCAGAACTTAGCATGTGGAGAGACATTCTTTCATCTAGTACAAAAGGAACGGGTTGAAGGAGAAACTTTTCTCTGGTTTCTCAGTCTGTTTCCTAGTGCCATTTTGAAGTTCCTGCAGTTTTCACTGTAAAACCGATTTGGAGCTCGTACCTCCCCATATGTTTGTATGGAGTGGATTTTGCAACTGAAAGAAAATTTGTGTTGCCAAAAAGCTAGTTGAAGGACGGTTTCACACAAACTTATCTCTCAGGACTGAGCATTTGGAGAGACGTTCTTTCATCTAGTACAAAGGGAACGGTATGCATGAAAAAATTTTACTCTGCTTTCTCAGTCTAATTCCTACTGCCAGTTAGTAGTTCAGGCCGTTTTCACTGTAAAGACGATTTGGAGCTTGTACCACCCCATATATATGTATGGAGTGTAATTTGCACCTGAAAAGATTCTTTGTTTTCCCAAGAAGCTAGTAGAAGGACGGCTTTCACACACACTTATCTCTCAGAACTGAGCATGTGGAGAGAAGTTCCTTCATCTAGCACAAGGGGATCGGTATGCATGAGAAAATTTTTATCTTCTTTCTCAGTCTATTTCCTAGTGCCGGTTTGAACTTCCTGCAGTTTTCACTGTAAAACCTATTTGGAGCTATTACCTCCCATTTATATTTACGAACTGGAATATGCAACTGAAAGAATCTTTGTGGTCCCAACATGCTGGTGAAGGACGGCTTTCACACACAATTATATCTCGGAATTGAGCATGTGGTGACAAGTTCGTTCATCTAGCACACAGGGAACGGGTTGCATGTGAAACTTTTACTCTGGTTTCTCATTATGTTTCCTAGTGCCGGTCTGAAGTTCCTGCAGTTTTCACTGTTAAATCATTTTGGAGCTACATCTTCCCCATATATATGTATGAAGTGGGGTTTGCAAATGAAAAACTCACTTTGTGTTCCCAACATGCTAGGTGAAGTATGGCTTTCAATCACACATATGTCTCAGATCTGAGCATGTGAAGAGAAGCTCTTCCATCTAGCACAAACGGAACTGTATGCATGGGAAAATTTTACTCTGCTTTCTCAGTGTATTTACTGCTGCCGATTAGAAGTTCCTGCAGTTTTCAGTGTAAAATATATTTGGAGCTAGTACCTCCCCATAAATATGTATGGAGTGTATTTGGCCACTGAAAAGATAGTTTGTGTTCCAAACAATCTAGGTGAATTACGGATTTCACACACACTTACTTCTGAAAAATGAGCATGTGGAGAGACTATCGTTCATCTAGCACAAAGGGAACGGGTTGCAGTAGAAACTTTTTCTCCGGTTTCTCATTCTGTTTCCTAGTGCCGGTTTGAAGTTCCTGCAGTTTTCATGTAAAACCGAGTTGGAGCTTCTACATCACCATATATGTATGGAGTGGAGTTTGCAACTGAAAAGAAACTTTGTGTTCTCAACAAGCTTGGTGAAGGACGGCTTTCACACAAACTTATCTCTTAAAAATCAAACATGTGGAGAGACTTTCGTTCATCTAGCACAAAAGGAAAGGGCTGCAGGACAAACTTTTATTCTGGATTCTCAGTCTGTTTCCTAGTGACGGTTTGAAGTTCCTCCAGTTTTCACTGTAAAACCGAGTTAGAAACAGTACCTACACATATATAAGTATGGAGTCCCGTTTACAACTTAAACGAATCTTTATGTTCCTAACAATGTTTGGTAAAGAACGACTTCCACACCCACAAATCTCTTAAAAATGGAGCAGGTGGAGAGACGTTCGTTCATCTAGCACAAAACTACGGGTTGCAGGAGAAACTTTTACTCTGGATTCTCATTCTGTTTCCTAGTGTTGGATTGATGTTGCTGCAGTTTTCACTGTAAAACCGAGTTGGAGCTAGTACCTACCAATATATATATGTATGGAGTGGAGTTAGCAACTGAAAAGGGTCTTTGTGTTCCCAACAAGCTAGGTGAAGGACGGCTTTCACACACACTTTTCTCTGAACTGAACATGTGGAGAGACGTTCGTTCATCTACCACAAATGGAAAGAGTTGCAGGAGAAATTTTACTCTGGTTTCTCAGTCTGTTTCCTAGTGCTGGTTTGACGTTCCTGCAGTTTTCACTGTAAAACGGTTGGAGCTAGTACCTCCCCATATTGATGTATGGAGTGGAGTATGAAACTGAAAAGATACTTTGTGTTTCCAACAAGTAAGGTGATGGACGGATTTCACACACACTTTCTTCTGAAAAATGAGAAGTGAAGAGACGTTCGTTCATGTAGTACAAAGGGAACGGTGTTCAGTAGAAAATTTTTTCTGGTTTCTCAGTTTTTTCCTAGTGCCGGTTTGAAGTTCCTTCAGTTATCACTGTAAAAACGAGTCGGAGCTATTACCTCCCCATATACATGTATGGAGTGGATTTAGCAACTGAAAAGAAACTATGTGCTCCCAACAAGCTAGGTGAAGCATGGCTATCACACACACTTATCTCTCAGAACTGAGCATGTGGATAGACGTTCGTTCATCTATCACAAATTGAAAGGTTTGGAGGGGAAAGTTTACTTTGGTTTCTCTGTGTTTCCTAGTGTCGTTTAGATGTTCCTCTAGTTTTTAATGTAAAACAGATTTGGAGCTAGTACATCCCCATATATATGTATGGAGTGTAGTTTGCAACTGAAAATAAAATTTCTATTACTACCATGGTTGGTGAAGTTCGGCTTCACACACACTTATCTCTAGAACTGAGCATGTGGAGAGACATTCGTTCATCTAGCACAAAGGGAATATGTTGCATGAGAAAGTTTACTCTGGTTTCTCAGTCTTTTTCATAGTACCGGTTTGAAGATCCTACAGTTTTCACTTTAAAAAGCGAGTTGGATTTAGAACCTCCCAATATAACTTTATGGAGTGTAGTTTGCAACTGAAAACAAACTTTGTGTTCCCAACAAGCTAGATGAATGACGGCTTCCACACACACCTATATCTCAGAACTGAGCATGTGGAGAGACGTTCGTTCATTTAGCACATAAGGAATATGTTGCAGGAGAAAGTTTTTCTCTGGTTTCTCAGTCTTTTTCCTAATACCGGTTTGAAGATCCTACAGTTTTCACTTTAAAACCGAGTTGGAGCTAGAACCTCCCAATATAAATGTATGGAGTGTAGTTTGCAACTGAAAACAAATTTTGTGTTCCCAAAAACCTAGGTGAATAACGGCTTGCACACACACTTATCTCTCAGAAATGAGCATGTGGAGAGATGTTCGTTCATCTAACACAAATGGATCGGGTAGCAGGAGAAACTTTTACAATGGATTCTCAGTCGGTTCCCTAGTTCCGCTTTGAATTTCTTGCAGTTTTCACTGTATAATTGGGTTGGAGCTTGTACCTCCCGTATATATATATGGATAGTAGTTTGAAACTGAAAAGAATTTTTGTGTTCCCAACAAGCTAGTTGAAAACGGCTTTCACACACACTTATCTCTCAGTACTGAGCATGTGGAGAGACGTTCGTTCATCTAGCAGAAAATGACCGTGTTGCAGGAAATTTTACTCTGGTTTCTCAGTCTTTTTCCTAGTGCCGGTTTGAAGTTTCTGCAGTTTTCAGTTTAAAACCGAGTTGTAGCTAGTACCTCCCCATATATATTTATGGATTGTAGTTTGCAACTGAAAAGTAATTTTGTGTTCCCAACAAGCTATGTGAAGGACGGCTTTCACACACAATTTTCTCTCAGAACTGAGCATGTGGAGAGACGTTCGTTCATGTACCACAATGGGAAATGTTTGCAGGAGAAACTTTTATTCTGGTTTCTCAGTATGTTTCCTTGTGCCGGTTGAAGATTCTGCGGTTTTCACTGTAAAACCGAGTTGGTGCTAGTACCTCCCCATAGATGTGTATGGAGTATAGTTTGCAAATGAAAAGAATACTTGTGTTCCCAACAAGTTAGTTGAAATTCAGCTTCACACACACTTATCACTAGAATTGAGCATGTGGAAAGACGTTCATTCATCTAGCACATAGGGAATGTTTTGCAGGAGAAACTATTACTCTGGTTTCTCAATCTGTTTCCTAGTGCCGGTTTGTAGTTACTGCAGTTTTCAGTGTAAAACCAAGTTGGAGCTTGTACCTCCCCTTATATATATTTATGGAGTGTAGTTTGCAACTGAAAAGAAATTTTGTGTTCCCAACAAGCTAGGTAAAGGACAGCTTTCACACACACATATCTCTCAGAACTGAGCATGTGGAGAGACGTTCGTTCATCTAGCACAAATTGAACGGGTTGCAGGAGAAAGTTTACCCTGGTTTTCAGTTTGTTTCCTAGTGTCAGTTAGAAGTTCCTCTAGTTTTTACTGTAAAACCGATTTGTAGCTAGTACATCCCCATATATATATATATGGAATGTAGTTTGCAATTGAAAATAAAATTTGTATTCTAAAAAGCTAGGTGAATTTCGGCTTCACACACACTTATCTCTAGAACTGAGCATATGAAAAAATTTTATTCATCTACAAAATATGGTACGGTTTGCAGGAGAAATATTTACTCTGGATTCTCAGTCTGTTTCCTAGTGCCTGTATTAAGTTCCTGCAGTTTTCACTGTAAAACAGATTTGGAGCTTGTACCTCCCCATATATATTTATGGAGTGTAGTTTGCCACTGAAAAGAAATTTTGTGTTCCCCACATGCTATGTAAATGATGGCTTTCACAGAGAATTATCTCTCATAACTGAGCATGTGGAGAGTCGTTCGTTTATCTAGCACAAAGGGAACGATTTGCAGGAGAAACTTTTACTCTGTTTTCTCAGTCTTTTTCCCAGTACAGGTATGGAGATCCTGCAGTTATCACATTAAAACCGAGTTGGAGCTAGTATTTCCCAATTAAAAATATATGGAGTGTAGATTGCAACTGAAAAAAACTTTGTTTTCTCAATAAGCTAGGTGAATGACGGCTACCACACACACTTATCTCTCAGAACTGAGCATGTGGAGAGACGTTCGTTCATCTAGCACAACGGGAACGGGTTGCAAGAGAAACATTTAGTCTGGTTCCTCAGTCTGTTTCCTAGTGACGAGTTGATGTTCCGGCAATTTTCACTGTAAAACTGAGCTGGAGGTAGAACATCCCCTTATATATATATGGAGTGTAGTTTGCAACTGAAAAGAAACTTTGTGTTCCCAACAAGCTAGTTGAATCACGGCTTTCACACACACTTATCTCTCAGACCTGAGCATGTGGAGAGTTATTCGTTCATCTAGCACAAAAGGAATATATTTCAGGAGACACTTTTACTCTGGTTTCTCAGTATTTTTCCTAGTACCGGTTTGAAGATCCTACAGTTTTCAATTTAAAAACGACTTGGAGCTAGTACATCCCTGTATATATGTATGGATTTTAGATTGCAGCTGAAAAGAAACTTTGTGTTCCCAACAAGCTATGTGAAGGACGGCTTTCACACACAATTATCTCTCAGAACTGAGCATGTGGAGAGAATTTCGCTCATCTAGCACAAATTAAACTGTTTGCAGGAGAAAGTTTACTCAGGGTTCTCAGTCTGTTTCATAGTGTCGGTAAGTTGTTCCTCTAGATTTCAGTGTAGAACAGATTTGGAGCTAGTACATCCCAATATATATGTAAGGAGTGTAGTTTGCTACTGAAAAGAAAATTTGTGTTTCCAACAAGTTAGGTGAAGGACGGCTTTCACACACAATTATCTCTCAGAACTGAGCATGTGGAGAGACGTTCGTTCATCTAGCACAAAGGGAACGGTTTGCAAGGGAAACATATAGTCTGGTTTCTCAGTCTCTTTCCTAGTGCCAAGTTGATGTTTTTGCAGTTTTCACTGTAAACCCGATTTGGAGCTATTACATCCCCTTATATGTGTATGGAGTGCAGTTTGCAACTGAAAAGAAAATTTGTATTCCTAACAAGCAAGGTGAATTTCGGCTTCACACACACTTATCTCTAGAACAGAGCATGTGGAGAGACGTTCATTCATCTAGCACAAATGGAATTGTTTGCAGGAGAAACATTTACTCTGGATTCTTAGTCTTTTCCTGGTACCAGTTTGAAGATCCTACATTTATCACATTAAAACCGAGTTGGAACTAGTACCTAACAATATAAACGTATGGTGTGTATTTTGCAACTGAAAACAAACTTTGTGTTCCCAACAAGCTAGGTGAATCACGGCTTCCAAACACACTTATCTCTCAGAAATGAGCATGTGGAGAGACGTTCGTTCATCTAGCATAAATGGAACGGATAGCAGGAGAAAATATTACAATGGTTTCTCAGACATTTTCCTAGTTCTGGTTGAAATTTCTTGCAGTTTTCACGGTAATATTGTGTTGGAACTTGTACCTCCCCGTATATATGTATGGAGTGTAGTTTGAAACTGAAAAGAATTTTTGTGTTCCCAACAAGCTAGTTGAAAAACGGCTTTCACACACACTTATCTCTGAGAACTGAGCATGTGGACAGACGTTCGTTCATCTAGCACCAAGGGAACGGTTTGCAGGAGAAACTTTTACTCTGGTTTCTATTCTGTTTCCTAGTGCCGAGTTGATGTTCCTGTAGTTTTCACTGTGAAACCGAGCTGGAGGTAGAACCTCCCCATATATACGTATGGAGTGTAGTTTGCAACTAAAAAGAATTTTGTATTCCTAACAAGCTATGTGAAGTTCGGGTTCACACACACTTAACCCTAGAACTGAGCATGTGGAAAGACGTTCATTCATCTAGCACAAAGGGAACGGTTTGCAGGAGTAATATTTACTCTGGATACTCAGACTTTTCTTAGTGCCTGTTTGATGTTCCTGCAGTTTTCACTGTAAAACCGATTTGGAGCTTTTACCTCCCCATATATATGTATGGAATTTAGTTTGCAAATGAAAAGAAATTTTGTGATCCCAGCAAGCTATGTGAAGGACGCCTTTCACACACCCTTATCTCTCAGAACTTTGCTTGTGGAGAGACGTTCGTTCATCTAGCACAAAGGGAACGGTTTGCAGGTGAAACAATTACTCTTTTTTCTCAGTCTGTTTCCTAGTGCCGGTTTGAAGTTACTGCGGTTTTCAGTGTAAAACCGAGTTGGAGCTTGTAACTACCCATATATATGTATGTAGTGTAGTTTGCAGCTGAAATGAAACTTTGTGTTCCCAACAAGCTTTGTGAAGGACGGCTTTCACACACAATTATATCTCAGAACTGAGCAAGTGGAGAGACATTCGTTCATCTGGCACAAATTGAACTGTTTGCAGGAGAAATTTTACTCTGGTTTCTCAGTCTGTTTCATAGTGTCGATAAATGTTCCTCCAGTTTTCACTGTAGAACCGATTTGGAGCTAGTACATCCCCATATATATGTATGGAGTGTAGTTTGCAACTGAAAAGAAAATTTGTATTCCTAACAAGAAAGGTGAATTTCGGCTTCACACACACTTATCTCTAGAACAGAGCATGTGGAGAGACGTTCATTCATCTAGCACAAATGGAATTGTTTGCAGGAGAAACATTTACTCTGGATTCTAAGTCTTTTCCTTGGACCGGTTTGAAGATCCTACATTTATCACATTAAAACCGAGTTGGAACTAGTAAACACCAATATAAACGTATGGTGTGTAGTTTGCAACTGAAAACAAACTTTGTGTTCCCAACAAGCTAGGTGAATCACGGCTTCCACACACACTTATCTCTCAGAAATGAGCATGTTGAGAGACGTTCGTTCATCTAGCACAAATGGAACGGATAGCAGGAGAAAATATTACAATGGTTTCTCAGACTTTTTCCTAGTTCTGGTTTGAATTTCTTGCAGTTTTCACGGTAATATGGTGTTGGAACTTGTAATACCCCGTATATATGTATGGAGTGTAGTTTGAAACTGAAAAGAATTTTTGTGTTCCCAACAAGCTAGTTGAAAAACGGCTTTCACACACACTTATCTCTGAGAACTGAGCATGTGGACAGACGTTCGTTCATCTAGAACCAAGGGAACGGGTTTCAGGAGAAACTTTTACTCTTGTTACTCTTCTGTTTCCTACTGCCGAGTTGATGCTCCTGTAGTTTTCACTGTGAAACCGAGCTGGAGTTAGAACCTCCCCATATATACGTATGGAGTGTAGTTTGCAACTAAAAAGAATTTTGTATTCCTAACAAGCTATGTGAAGTTCGGGTTCACACACACTTAACCCTAGAACTGAGCATGTGGAGAGACGTTCATTCATCTAGCACAAAGGGAACGGTTTGCAGGAGTAATTTTTACTCTGGATACTCAGACTGTTCTTAGTGCCTGTTTGATGTTCCTGCAGTTTTCACTGTAAAACCGATTTGGAGCTTTTACCTCCCCATATATATGTATGGAATTTAGTTTGCAAATGAAAAGAAATTTTGTGATCCCAGCAAGCTACGTGAAGGACGCCTTTCACACACCCTTATCTCTCAGAACTTTGCTTGTGGAGAGACGTTCGTTCATCTAGCACAAAGGGAACGGTTTGCAGGTGAAACTATTACTCTTTTTTTCAGTCTGTTTCCTAGTGCCGGTGTGAAGTTACTGCAGTTTTCAGTGTAAAATCGAGTTGGAGCTTGTATCTACCCATATATATGTATTTAGTGTAGTTTGCAGCTGAAATGAAACTTTGTGTTCCCAACAAGCTTTTTGAAGGACGGCTTTCACACACAATTATCTCTCAGAAATGAGCATGTGGAGAGACATTCGTTCATCTGGCACAAATTGAACTGTTTGCAGGAGAAATTTTACTCTGGTTTCTCAGTCTGATTTATAGTGTCGAAAAATATTCCTCCAGTTTTCACTGTAAAACCGATTTGGAGCTAGTACATCCCCATATATATGTATGGAGTGTGGTTTGCAACTGAAAAGAAAATTTGTATTCCTAACAAGCAAGGTGAATTTCAGCTTCACACACACTTATCTCTAGAACAGAGCATGTGGAGAGACGTTCATTCATCTAGCACAAATGGAATTGTTTGCAGGAGAAACATTTACCCTGGATTTTCAGTCTTTTCCTTGTACCGGGTTTGAAGATCCTACATTTATCACATTAAAACCGAGTTGGAACTAGTACCTACCAATATAAACGTATGGTGTGTAGTTTGCAACTGAAAACAAACTTTGTGTTCCCAACAAGCTAGGTGAATCACGGCTTCCACACACACTTATCTCTCAGAAATGAGCATGTGTAGAGACTTTCGTTCATCTAGCACAAATGGAACGGGTAGCAGGAGAAAATATTACAATGGTTTCTCAGACTTTTTCCTAGTTCCGGTTTGAATTTCTTGCAGTTTTCACGGTAATATTGTGTTGGAACTTGTACCTCCCCGTATAAATTTATGGAGAGTAGTTTGAAACTGAAAAGAATTTTTGTGTTCCCAACAAGCTAGTGGAAAGACAGTTTTCACACACTCTTATCTCTCAGAAATGAGCATATGGGGAGACTTTCATTCAACTAGCACAAAGGGAACGGTTTGCAAGGGAAACATTTATTCTGGATTCTCAGTCTGTTTCTTAGTGCCGAGTTGATGGTTCTGCAGTTATCACTGTAAATCCGAGCTGGAGATAGTACCTCAACATATATGTGTATGGAGTGTAGTTTGCACCTGAAAGAAAATTTGTATTCCTAACAAGCTATGTGAAGTTTGGCTTCACACACATTTATCTCTAGAACTGAGCATGTGGAGAGACGTTCATTCATGTAGTGGAAATGTTACGGTTTGCAGGAGAAATTTTTACTCTGGATTCTCAGTCAGTTCCTAGTTCCTGTTTGATATTCCTGCAGTTTTCGCTGTAAAACAGATTTGGAGCTTGTACCTCCCCGTATATATGAATGGAGTATAGTTTGCAACTGAAAAGAAATTTCGTGATCCCAGCAAGATTTGTGAAGGACGGCATTCACACACATTTATCTCTCAAATCTAAGCATGTGGAGACACGTTCGTTCATCTAGCACAAAAGTAACGGTTTGCATGAGAAACTATTACTCTGGATTCTCAGTCTGTTTCCTAGTGCCGGTTTGAAGTTACTGCAGTTTTCAGTGTAAAACCGTGTTGGAGCAAGTAACTCCCCATATATATATTTATGGAGTGTAGTTTGCCACTGAAAATAAAATTTGTATACCTAAAAAGCTGGTGAAGTTCGGCTTCACACATACTTATCTCTAGAACTGAGCATGTGGAGAGACTTTCATTCATCTTGCAAAAAGGGAACAGTTTGCAGAAGAAATTTTTACTCTGGTTTCTCAGTCTGTTTCCTAGTGCCGGTTTGAAGATCCTGCAGTTTTCAATTTAAACACGAGTTGGAGCTAGTACATCCCCGTATATATGTATGGAGTTTAGTTTGCAACTGAAAAGAAACTTTGTGTTCCCAACAAGCTAGTTGAAGGACGGCTTCCACACACACTTATCTCTCAGAAATGAGCATGTGGAGAGACGTTCGTTCATCTAGCACAAATGGAACGGATAGCAGGGGAAACTTTTACAATGGATTCTCAGTCTGTTTCCTAGTTCCGGTTTGAATTCCTAGCAGTTTTCTCTGTAAAATGGTGTTGGAGCTTGTACCTCCCCATATACATGTATGGAGAGTAGTTTGAAACTGAAAAGAATTTTTGTGTTCCCAACAAGCTAGTTGAAAGACGGCTTTCACACACACTTATCTCTCAGAACTGAGCATGTGGAGAGACGTTCGTTCATCTAGCAGAAAATGATCGGTTTGCAGGTGAAATTTTACTCTGGTTTCTCAGACTTTTTCCTAGTCCCGTTTTGAAGTTACTGCAGTTTTCAGTTTAAAACCGAGTTGGAGTTAGTACCTCCCCACGTATATGTATGGAGTGTAGTTTGCAACTGAAAAAAAGTTTTGTGTTCCCAACAATTTAGGTGAAATTCGGCTTCACACACACTTATCTCTACACTTGAGCATATGGAGAGACGTTCATTCATCTAGCACAAAGGGAAATGTTTGCAGGAGGAACTATTAATCTCTTTTCTCAATCTGTTTCCTAATGCTGGTTTGAAGTTACTACAGTTTTCAGTGTAAAATCGACTTGGAGCTAGTACCTCCCTATATATATGTATGGAGTGTATTTTGCAACTGAAAAGGAACTTTGTGTTCCCAAGAAGCTAGATGAAGGACGTAATTCACACACACTTATCTCTCAGAACTTAGCATGTGGAGAGACTTTCGTTCATCTAGCACAAAGGGAATATGTTGCAGGAGAATGTTTCACTCTGGTTTCTCAGTCTTTTTCATAGTACCGGTTTGAAGATCCTACAGTTTTCACTTTAAAAGCGAGTTGGATTTAGAACCTCCCAATATAACTTTATGGAGTGTAGTTTGCAACTGAAAACAAACTTTGTGTTCCCAACAAGCTTGGTGAATGACGGCTTCCACACACACTTATATCTCAGAATTGAGCATGTGGATAGACGTTCGTTCATCTAGCACAAATGGAACGGTTAGCAGGAGAAACTTTTACAATGGATTCTCAGTCTGTTTCCTAGTTCCGGTTTGAATTTCTTGCTGTTTTCACAGTAAAATTGTGTTGGAGCTTGTATCTCCCCGTATATATGTATGGAGAGTAGTTTGAAACTGAAAAGAATTTTTGTTCCTAACAAGATAGGTGAAAGCGGCTTTCACACACACATATCTCTCAGAAATGAGCATATGGGTAGACGTTCGTTCAACTAGCACAAAGGGAACGGTTTGCAAGGGAAACATTTATTCTGGATTCTCAGTCTGTTTCCTAGTGCCGAGTTGATGGTCCTGCAGTTTTCACTGTAAAACCGAGCTGGAGGTAGAACCTCCCCATATATATGTATGGAGTGTAGTTTGCAACTGAAATAAAATTTGTATTCCTAACAAGCTATGTGAAGTTTGGCTTCACACACAGTTATCTTTAAAACTGAGCATGTGGAGAGACGTTCATTCATGTAGTGGAAATGGTACGGTTTGCAGGAGAAATTTTTACTCTGGATTCTCAGTCTGTTCCTAGTTCCTGATGATATTCCTGCAGTTTTCGCTGTAAAACCGATTTGGAGCTTATACCTCCCCGTATATATGTATGGAGTTTAGTTTGCAACTGAAAAGAAATTTTGTGATCCCAGCAAGATATGTGAAGGACGGCATTCACACACATTTATCTCTCAGAACTGAGCATGTGGAGAGACGTTCGTTCATCTAGCACAAAGGGAAAGTTTTGCAGGAGAAACTATTGCTCTGGATTCTCAGTCTGTTTCCTAGTGCCGGTTTGAAGTTACTGCAGTTTTCAGTGTAAAACCGTGTTGGAGCAAGTAACTCCCCATATATAAATTTATGGAGTGTAGTTTGCCACTGAAAATAAAATTTGCATACCTAAAAAGCTGGTGAAGTTCGGCTTCACACATACTTATCTCTAGAACTGAGCATGTGGAGAGACGTTCATTCATCTTGCAAAAAGGGAACAGTTTGCAGAAGAAATTTTTACTCTGGTTTCTCAGTCTGTTTCCTAGTGCCGGTTTGAAGATCCTGCAGTTTTCAATTTAAACCCGAGTTGGAGCTAGTACATCCCCGTATATATGTATGGAGTTTAGTTTGCAACTGAAAAGAAACTTTGTGTTCCCAACAAGCTAGTTGAAGGACGGCTTCCACACACACTTATCTCTCAGAAATGAGCATGTGGAGAGACGTTCGTTCATCTAGCACAAATGGAACGGATAGCAGGAGAAACTTTTACAATGGATTCTCAGTCTGTTTCCTAGTTCCGGTTTGAATTCCTAGCAGTTTTCTCTGTAAAATGGTGTTGGAGCTTGTACCTCCCCGTATACATGTATGGAGAGTAGTTTGAAACTAAAAAGAATTTTTGTGTTCCCAACATGCTAGTTGAAAGACGGCTTTCACACACACTTATCTCTCAGAACTGAGCATGTGGAGAGACGTTCGTTCATCTAGCAGAAAATGATCGGTTTGCAGGTGAAATTTTACTCTGGTTTCTCAGTCTTTTTCCTAGTCCCGTTTTGAATTTACTGCAGTTTTCAGTTTAAAACCGAGTTGGAGTTAGTACCTCCCCACGTATATGTATGGAGTGTAGTTTGCAACTGAAAAAAAATTTTGTGTTCCCAACAATTTAGGTGAAATTCGGCTTCACACACAATTATCTCTAGAGTTGAGCATATGGAGAGACGTTCATTCATCTAGCACAAAGGGAAATGTTTGCAGGAGGAACTATTAATCTCTTTTCTCAATCTGTTTCCTAATGCCGGTTTGAAGTTACTACAGTTTTCAGTGTAAAATCGACTTGGAGCTAGTACCTCCCTATATATATGTATGGAGTGTATTTTGCAACTGAAAAGGAACTTTGTGTTCCCAAGAAGCTAGATGAAGGACGTAATTCACACACACTTATCTCTCAGAACTTAGCATGTGGAGAGACTTTCGTTCATCTAGCACAAAGGGAATATGTTGCAGGAGAAAGTTTCACTCTGGTTTCTCAGTCTTTTTCATACTACCGGTTTGAAGATCCTACAGTTTTCACTTTAAAAGCGAGTTGGATTTAGAACCTCCCAATATAACTTTATGGAGTGTAGTTTGCAACTGAAAACAAACTTTGTGTTCCCAACAAGCTTGGTGAATGACGGCTTCCACACACAATTATATCTCAGAATTGAGCATGTGGATAGACGTTCGTTCATCTAGCACAAATGGAACGGTTAGCAGGAGAAACTTTTACAATGGATTCTCAGTCTGTTTCCTAGTTCCGGTTTGAATTTCTTGCTGTTTTCACAGTAAAATTGTGTTGGAGCTTGTATCTCCCCGTATATATGTATGGAGAGTAGTTTGAAACTGAAAAGAATTTTTGTTCCTAACAAGATAGGTGAAAGCGGCTTTCACACACACATATCTCTCAGAAATGAGCATATGGGTAGACGTTCGTTCAACTAGCACAAAGGGAACGGTTTGCAAGGGAAACATTTATTCTGGATTCTCAGTCTGTTTCCTAGTGCCGAGTTGATGGTCCTGCAGTTTTCACTGTAAAACCGAGCTGGAGGTAGAACCTCCCCATATATATGTATGGAGTGTAGTTTGCAACTGAAATAAAATTTGTATTCCTAACAAGCTATGTGAAGTTTGGCTTCACACACACTTATCTCTAAAACTGAGCATGTGGAGAGACGTTCATTCATGTAGTGGAAATGGTACGGTTTGCAGGAGAAATTTTTACTCTGGATTCTCAGTCTGTTCCTAGTTCCTGATGATATTCCTGCAGTTTTCACTGTAAAACCGATTTGGAGCTTATACCTCCCCGTATATATGTATGGAGTTTAGTTTGCAACTGAAAAGAAATTTTGTGATCCCAGCAAGATATGTGAAGGACGGCATTCACACACATTTATCTCTCAGAACTGAGCATGTGGAGACACGTTCGTTCATCTAGCACAAAGGGAAAGTTTTGCAGGAGAAACTATTGCTCTGGTTTCTCAGTCTGTTTCCTAGTGCCGGTTTGAAGTTACTGCATTTTTCAGTGTAAAACCTTGTTGGAGCAGGTAACTGCCCATATATATATATATGAAGTGTAGTTTGCAACTGAAAAGAAATTTTGTGTTCCCAACAAGCTATGTGAAGGACGGCTTTCACACACACTTATCTCTCAGAACTGAGCATGAGGAGAGACATTCGTTCATCTAGCACAAAGGGAATATGTTGCAGGAGAAACTTTTACTCCGGTTTCTCAGTCTTTTTCCTAGTACCGGTTTGAATGTCCTAGAGTTTTCACTTTAAAAGCGTGTTGGAGCTAGTACATCCCCATATATATATATGGATTTTATTTTGCAACTGAAAAAAAACTTTGTGTTCCCAACAAACTATTTGAAGTACGGCTTTCACACACACTTATCTCTCAGAACTGAGCATGTGGATAGACGTTCGTTCATCTATCACAAATTGAAAGGTTTGGAGGGGAAAGTTTACTTTGGTTTCTCTGTGTTTCCTAGTGTCGTTTAGATGTTCCTCCAGTTTTTAATGTAAAACAGATTTGGAGCTAGTACATCCCCATATATATGTATGGAGTGTAGTTTGCAACTGAAAATAAAATTTCTATTACTACCATGGTTGGTGAAGTTCGGCTTCACCCAAACTTATCTCTAGAACTGAGCATGTGGAGAGACATTCGTTCATCTAGCACAAAGGGAATATGTTGCATGAGAAAGTTTTACTCTGGTTTCTCAGTCTTTTTCATAGTACCGGTTTGAAGATCCTACAGTTTTCACTTTAAAAGCGAGTTGGATTTAGAACCTCCCAATATAACTTTATGGAGTGTAGTTTGCAACTGAAAACAAACTTTGTGTTCCCAACAAGCTAGATGAATGACGGCTTCCACACACACCTATATCTCAGAACTGAGCATGTGGAGAGACGTTCGTTCATTTAGCACATAGGGAATATGTTGCAGGAGAAAGTTTTACTCTGGTTTCTCAGTCTTTTTCCTAATACCGGTTTGAAGATCCTACAGTTTTCACTTTAAAACCGAGTTGGAGCTAGAACCTCCCAATATAAATGTATGGAGTGTAGTTTGCAACTGAAAACAAATTTTGTGTTCCCAAAAACCTAGGTGAATAACGGCTTGCACACACACTTATCTCTCAGAAATGAGCATGTGGAGAGATGTTCGTTCATCTAACACAAATGGATCGGGTAGCAGGAGAAACTTTTACAATGGATTCTCAGTCGGTTTCCTAGTTCCGCTTTGAATTTTTTGCAGTTTTCACTGTATAATTGTGTTGGAGCTTGTACCTCCCCGTATATATATATGGATAGTAGTTTGAAACTGAAAAGAATTTTTGTGTTCCCAACAAGCTAGTTGAAAACGGCTTTCACACACACTTATCTCTCAGTACTGAGCATGTGGAGAGACGTTCGTTCATCTAGCAGAAAATGACCGTGTTGCAGGGAAATTTTACTCTGGTTTCTCAGTCTTTTTCCTAGTGCCGGTTTGAAGTTTCTGCAGTTTTCAGTTTAAAACCGAGTTGTAGCTAGTACCTCCCCATATATATTTATGGATTGTAGTTTGCAACTGAAAAGTAATTTTGTGTTCCCAACAAGCTAGGTGAAGGACGGCTTTCACACACAATTATCTCTCAGTACTGAGCATGTGGAGAGACGTTCGTTCATCTAGCACAAAGGGAACGGTTTGCAAGAGAAACATATATTCTGGTTTCTCAGTCTCTTTCCTAGTGCCAAGTTGATGTTTTTGCAGTTTTCACTGTAAACCCGATTTGGAGCTATTACATCCCCTTATATATGTATGGAGTGTAGTTTGCAACTGAAAAGAAAATTTGTATTCCTAACAAGCAAGGTGAATTTCGGCTTCACACACACTTATCTCTAGAACAGAGCATGTGGAGAGACGTTCATTCATCTAGCACAAATGGAATTGTTTGCAGGAGAAACATTTACTCTGGATTCTCAGTCTTTTCCTTGTACCAGTTTGAAGATCCTACATTTATCACATTAAAACCGAGTTGGAACTAGTACCTACCAATATAAACGTATGGTGTGTAGTTTGCAACTGAAAACAAACTTTGTGTTCCCAACAAGCTAAGTGAATCACGGCTTCCACACACACTTATCTCTCAGAAATGAGCATGTGGAGAGACGTTCGTTCATCTAGCACAAATGGAACGGATAGCAGGAGAAAATATTACAATGGTTTCTCAGACTTTTTCCTAGTTCCGGTTTGAATTTCTTGCAGTTTTCACGGTAATATGGTGTTGGAACTTGTACTTCCCCGTATATATGTATGGAGTGTAGTTTGAAACTGAAAAGAATTTTTGTGTTCCCAACAAGCTAGTTGAAAAACGGCTTTCACACACACTTATCTCTTAGAACTGAGCATGTGGACAGACGTTCGTTCATCTAGCACCAAGGGAACGGGTTTCAGGAGAAACTTTTACTCTGGTTTCTCTTCTGTTTCCTAGTGCCGAGTTGATGTTCCTGTAGTTTTCACTGTGAAACCGAGCTGGAGGTAGAACCTCCCCATATATACGTATGGAGTGTAGTTTGCAACTAAAAAGAATTTTGTATTCCTAACAAGCTATGTGAAGTTCGGGTTCACACACACTTAACCCTAGAACTGAGCATGTGGAGAGACGTTCATTCATCTAGCACAAAGGGAACGGTTTGCAGGAGTAATTTTTACTCTGGATACTCAGACTGTTCTTAGTGCCTGTTTGATGTTCCTGCAGTTTTCACTGTAAAACCGATTTGGAGCTTTTACCTCCCCATATATATGTATGGAATTTAGTTTGCAAATGAAAAGAAATTTTGTGATCCCAGCAAGCTATGTGAAGGACGCCTTTCACACACCCTTATCTCTCAGAATTTTGCTTGTGGAGAGACGTTCGTTCATCTAGCACAAAGGGAACGGTTTGCAGGTGAAACTATTACTCTTTTTTCTCAGTCTGTTTCCTAGTGCCGGTTTGAAGTTACTGCAGTTTTCAGTGTAAAACCGAGTTGGAGCTTGTAACTACCCATATATATGTATGTAGTGTAGTTTGCAGCTGAAATGAAACTTTGTGTTCCCAACAAGCTTTGTGAAGGACGGCTTTCACACACAATTATCTCTCAGAACTGAGCATGTGGAGAGATATTCGTTCATCTGGCACAAATTGAACTGTTTGCAGGAGAAATTTTACTCTGGTTTCTCAGTCTGTTTCATAGTGTCGATAAATGTTCCTCCAATTTTCACTGTAGAACCGATTTGGAGCTAGTACATCCCCATATATATGTATGGAGTGTAGTTTGCAACTGGAAAGAAAATTTGTATTCCTAACAAGCAAGTTGAATTTCGGCTTCACACACACTTATCTCTAGAACAGAGCATGTGGAGAGACGTTCATTCATCTAGCACAAATGGAATTGTTTGCAGGAGAAACATTTACTCTGGATTCTCAGTCTTTTCCTTGTACCGGTTTGAAGATCCTACATTTATCACATTAAAACCGAGTTGGAACTAGTACCTACCAATATAAACGTATGGTGTGTACTCTGCAACTGAAAACAAACTTTGTGTTCCCAACAAGCTAGGTGAATCACGGCTTCCACACACAATTATCTCTCAGAAATGAGCATGTGTAGAGACGTTCGTTCATCTAGCACAAATGGAACGGGTAGCAGGAGAAAATATTACAATGGTTTCTCAGACTTTTTCCTAGTTCCGGTTTGAATTTCTTGCAGTTTTCACGGTAATATTGTGTTGGAACTTGTACCTCCCCGTATAAATTTATGGAGAGTAGTTTGAAACTGAAAAGAATTTTTGTGTTCCCAACAAGCTAGTGGAAAGACAGTTTTCACACACTCTTATCTCTCAGAAATGAGCATATGGGGAGACTTTCATTCAACTAGCACAAAGGGAACGGTTTGCAAGGGAAACATTTATTCTGGATTCTCAGTCTGTTTCTTAGTGCCGAGTTGATGGTCCTGCAGTTATCACTGTAAATCCGAGCTGGAGGTAGTACCTCAACATATATGTGTATGGAGTGTAGTTTGCACCTGAAAGAAAAATTGTATTCCTAACAAGCTATGTGAAGTTTGGCTTCACACACATTTATCTCTAGAACTGAGCATGTGGAGAGACGTTCATTCATGTAGCAGAAATGGTACGGATTGCAGGAGAAATTTTTACTCTGGATTCTCAGTCAATTCCTAGTTCCTGTTTGATATTCCTGCAGTTTTCGCTGTAAAACAGATTTGGAGCTTGTACCTCCCCGTAAATATGAATGGAGTTTAGTTTGCAACTGGAAAGAAATTTTGTGATCCCAGCAAGCTATGTGAAGGACGGCATTCACACACATTTATCTCTCAAATCTAAGCATGTGGAGACACGTTCGTTCATCTAGCACAAAAGTAACGGTTTGCATGAGAAACTATTACTCTGGATTCTCAGTCTGTTTCCTAGTGCCGGTTTGAAGATTCTGAGGTTTTCACTTTAAACCCGAGTTGTAGCTAGTACATCCCCGTATATTTGTAAGGAGTGTAGTTTGCAACTGAAAACAAACTTTGTGTTCCCAACAAGCTTGGTGAATGACGGCTTCCACACACACTTATATCTCAGAATTGAGCATGCGGATAGACGTTCGTTCATCTAGCACAAATGGAACGGTTAGCAGGAGAAACTTTTACAATGGATTCTCAGTCTGTTTCCTAGTTCCGGTTTGAATTTCTTGCTGTTTTCACAGTAAAATTGTGTTGGAGCTTGTATCTCCCCGTATATATGTATGGAGAGTAGTTTGAAACTGAAAAGAATTTTTGTTCCTAACAAGATAGGTGAAAGCGGCTTTCACACACACATATCTCTCAGAAATGAGCATATGGGTAGACGTTCGTTCAACTAGCACAAAGGGAACGGTTTGCAAGGGAAACATTTATTCTGGATTCTCAGTCTGTTTCCTAGTGCCGAGTTGATGGTCCTGCAGTTTTCACTGTAAAACCGAGCTGGAGGTAGAACCTCCCCATATATATGTATGGAGTGTAGTTTGCAACTGAAATAAATTTTGTATTCCTAACAAGCTATGTGAAGTTTGGCTTCACACACACTTATCTCTAAAACTGAGCATGTGGAGAGACGTTCATTCATGTAGTGGAAATGGTACGGTTTGCAGGAGAAATTTTTACTCTGGATTCTCAGTCTGTTCCTAGTTCCTGATGATATTCCTGCAGTTTTCGCTGTAAAACCGATTTGGAGCTTATACCTCCCCGTATATATGTATGGAGTTTAGTTTGCAAATGAAAAGAAATTTTGTGATCCCAGCAAGATAAGTGAAGGACGGCATTCACACACATTTATCTCTCAAATCTAAGCATGTGGAGACACGTTCATTCATCTAGCACAAAAGTAACGGTTTGCATGAGAAACTATTACTCTGGATTCTCAGTCTGTTTCCTAGTGCCGGTTTGAAGTTACTGCAGTTTTCAGTGTAAAACCGTGTTGGAGGCAAGTAACTCCCCATATATAAATTTATGGAGTGTAGTTTGCCACTGAAAATAAAATTTGTATACCTAAAAAGCTGGTGAAGTTCGGCTTCACACATACTTATCTCTAGAACTGAGCATGTGGAGAGAAGTTCATTCATTTTGCAAAAAGGGAACAGTTTGCAGAAGAAATTTTTACTCTGGTTTCTCAGTCTGTTTCCGAGTGCCGGTTTGAAGATCCTGCAGTTTTCAATTTAAACCCGAGTTGGAGCTAGTACATCCCCGTATATATGTATGGAGTTTAGTTTGCAACTGAAAAGAAACTTTGTGTTCCCAACAAGCTAGTTGAAGGACGGCTTCCACACACACTTATCTCTCAGAAATGAGCATGTGGAGAGACGTTCGTTCATCTAGCACAAATGGAACGGATAGCAGGAGAAACTTTTACAATGGAATCTCAGTCTGTTTCCTAGTTCCGGTTTGAATTCCTAGCAGTTTTCTCTGTAAAATGGTGTTGGGGCTTGTACTTCCCCATATACATGTATGGAGAGTAGTTTGAAACTGAAAAGAATTTTTGTGTTCCCAACAAGCTAGTTGAAAGACGGCTTTCACACACACTTATCTCTCAGAACTGAGCATGTGGAGAGACGTTCGTTCATCTAGCAGAAAATGATCGGTTTTGCAGGTGAAATTTTACTCTGGTTTCTCAGTCTTTTTCCTAGTCCCGTTTTGAAGTTACTGCAGTTTTCAGTTTAAAACCGAGTTGGAGTTAGTACCTCCCCACGTATATGTATGGAGTGAAGTTTGCAACTGAAAAAAAATTTTGTGTTCCCAACAATTTAGGTGAAATTCGGCTTCACACACACTTATCTCTAGAGTTGAGCATATGGAGAGACGTTCATTCATCTAGCACAAAGGGAAATGTTTGCAGGAGGAACTATTAATCTCTTTTCTCAATCTGTTTCCTAATGCCGGTTTGAAAGTTACTACAGTTTTCAGTGTAAAATCGACTTGGAGCTAGTACCTCCCTATATATATGTATGGAGTGTATTTTGCAACTGAAAAGGAACTTTGTGTTCCCAAGAAGCTAGATGAAGGACGTAATTCACACACACTTATCTCTCAGAACTTAGCATGTGGAGAGACTTTCGTTCATCTAGCACAAAGGGAATATGTTGCAGGAGAAAGTTTCACTCTGGTTTCTCAGTCTTTTTCATAGTACCGGTTTGAAGATCCTACAGTTTTCACTTTAAAAGCGAGTTGGATTTAGAACCTCCCAATATAACTTTATGGAGTGTAGTTTGCAACTGAAAACAAACTTGTGTTCCCAACAAGCTTGGTGAATGACGGCTTCCACACACACTTATATCTCAGAATTGAGCATGTGGATAGACGTTCGTTCATCTAGCACAAATGGAACGGTTAGCAGGAGAAACTTTTACAATGGATTCTCAGTCTGTTTCCTAGTTCCGGTTTGAATTTCTTGCTGTTTTCACAGTAAAATTGTGTTGGAGCTTGTACCTTCCCTTATATATGTATGGAGAGTAGTTTGAAACTGAAAAGAATTTTTGTTCCTAACAAGATAGGTGAAAGCGGCTTTCACACACACATATTTCTCAGAAATGAGCATATGGGTAGACGTTCGTTCAACTAGCACAAAGGGAACGGTTTGCAAGGGAAACATTTATTCTGGATTCTCAGTCTGTTTCCAAGTGCCGAGTTGATGGTCCTGCAGTTTTCACTGTAAAACCGAGCTGGAGGTAGAACCTCCCCATATATATGTATGGAGTGTAGTTTGCAACTGAAATAAAATTTGTATTCCTAACAAGCTATGTGAAGTTTGGCTTCACACACACTTATCTCTAAAACTGAGCATGTGGAGAGACGTTCATTCATGTAGTGGAAATGGTACGGTTTGCAGGAGAAATTTTTACTCTGGATTCTCAGTCTGTTCCTAGTTCCTGATGATATTCCTGCAGTTTTCGCTGTAAAACCGATTTGGAGCTTATACCTCCCCATATATATGTATGGAGTTTAGTTTGCAAATGAAAAGAAATTTTGTGATCCCAGCAAGATATGTGAAGGACGGCATTCACACACATTTATCTCTCAAATCTAAGCATGTGGAGACACGTTCGTTCATCTAGCACAAAAGTAACGGTTTGCATGAGAAACTATTACTCTGGATTCTCAGTCTGTTTCCTAGTGCCGCTTTGAATTTACTGCAGTTTTCAGTGTAAAACCGTGTTGGAGCAAGTAACTCCCCATATATAAATTTATGGAGTGTAGTTTGCCACTGAAAATAAAATTTGTATACCTAAAAAGCTGGTGAAGTTCGGCTTCACACATACTTATCTCTAGAACTGAGCATGTGGAGAGAAGTTCATTCATCTTGCAAAAAGGGAACAGTTTGCAGAAGAAATTTTTACTCTGGTTTCTCAGTCTGTTTCCTAGTGCCGGTTTGAAGATCCTGCAGTTTTCAATTTAAACCCGAGTTGGAGCTAGTACATCCCGGTATATATGTATGGAGTTTAGTTTGCAACTGAAAAGAAACTTTGTGTTCCCAACAAGCTAGTTGAAGGACGGCTTCCACACACACTTATCTCTCAGAAATGAGCATGTGGAGAGACGTTCGTTCATCTAGCACAAATGGAACGGATAGCAGGAGAAACTTTTACAATGGATTCTCAGTCTGTTTCCTAGTTCCGGTTTGAATTCCTAGCAGTTTTCACTGTAAAATGGTGTTGGAGCTTGTACCTCCCCGTATAAATCTATGGAGAGTAGTTTGAAACTGAAAAGAATTTTTGTGTTCCCAACAAGCTAGTTGAAAGACGGCTTTCACACACACTTATCTCTCAGAACTGAGCATGTGGAGAGACGTTCGTTCATCTAGCAGAAAATGATCGGTTTGCAGGTGAAATTTTACTCTGGTTTCTCAGTCTTTTTCCTAGTCCCGTTTTGAAGTTACTGCAGTTTTCAGTTTAAAACCGAGTTGGAGTTAGTACCTCCCCACATATATGTATGGAGTGTAGTTTGCAACTGAAAAAAAATTTTGTGTTCCCAACAATTTAGGTGAAATTCGGCTTCACACACACTTATCTCTAGAGTTGAGCATATGGAGAGACGTTCATTCATCTAGCACAAAGGGAAATGTTTGCAGGAGGAACTATTAATCTCTTTTCTCAATCTGTTTCCTAATGCCGGTTTGAAGTTACTACAGTTTTCAGTGTAAAATCGACTTGGAGCTAGTACCTCCCTATATATATGTATGGAGTGTATTTTGCAACTGAAAAGGAACTTTGTGTTCCCAAGAAGCTAGATGAAGGACGTAATTCACGCACACTTATCTCTCAGAACTTAGCATGTGGAGAGACTTTCGTTCATCTAGCACAAAGGGAATATGTTGCAGGAGAAAGTTTCACTCTGGTTTCTCAGTCTTTTTCATACTACCGGTTTGAAGATCCTACAGTTTTCACTTTAAAGCGAGTTGGATTTAGAACCTCCCAATATAACTTTATGGAGTGTAGTTTGCAACTGAAAACAAACTTTGTGTTCCCAACAAGCTTGGTGAATGACGGCTTCCACACACACTTATATCTCAGAATTGAGCATGTGGATAGACGTTCGTTCATCTAGCACAAATGGAACGGTTAGCAGGAGAAACTTTTACAATGGATTCTCAGTCTGTTTCCTAGTTCCGGTTTGAATTTCTTGCTGTTTTCACAGTAAAATTGTGTTGGAGCTTGTATCTCCCCGTATATATGTATGGAGAGTAGTTTGAAACTGAAAAGAATTTTTGTTCCTAACAAGATAGGTGAAAGCGGCTTTCACACACACATATCTCTCAGAAATGAGCATATGGGTAGACGTTCGTTCAACTAGCACAAAGGGAACGGTTTGCAAGGGAAACATTTATTCTGGATTCTCAGTCTGTTTCCTAGTGCCGAGTTGATGGTCCTGCAGTTTTCACTGTAAAACCGAGCTGGAGGTAGAACCTCCCCATATATATGTATGGAGTGTAGTTTGCAACTGAAATAAAATTTGTATTCCTAACAAGCTATGTGAAGTTTGGCTTCACACACACTTATCTCTAAAACTGAGCATGTGGAGAGACGTTCATTCATGTAGTGGAAATGGTACGGTTTGCAGGAGAAATTTTTACTCTGGATTCTCAGTCTGTTCCTAGTTCCTGATGATATTCCTGCAGTTTTCGCTGTAAAACCGATTTGGAGCTTATACCTCCCCGTATATATATATGGAGTTTGTTTGCAACTGAAAAGAAATTTTGTGATCCCAGCAAGATATGTGAAGGACGGCGTTCACACACATTTATCTCTCAGAACTGAGCATGTGGAGAGACGTTCGTTCATCTAGCACAAAGGGAAAGTTTTGCAGGAGAAACTATTGCTCTTGTTTCTCAGTCTGTTTCCTAGTGCCGGTTTGAAGTTACTGCATTTTTCAGTGTAAAACCTTGTTGGAGCAGGTAACTGCCCATATATATGTATGGAGTGTAGTTTGCAACTGAAAAGAAATTTTGTGTTCCCAACAAGCTATGTGAAGGACGGCTTTCACACACACTTATCTCTCAGAACTGAGCATGTGGATAGACGTTCGTTCATCTATCACAAATTGAAAGGTTTGGAGGGGAAAGTTTACTTTGGTTTCTCTGTGTTTCCTAGTGTCGTTTAGATGTTCCTCCAGTTTTTAATGTAAAACAGATTTGGAGCTAGTACATCCCCATATATATGTATGGAGTGTAGTTTGCAACTGAAAATAAAATTTCTATTACTACCATGGTTGGTGAAGTTCAGCTTCACACAAACTTATCTCTAGAACTGAGCATGTGGAGAGACATTCGTTCATCTAGCACAAAGGGAATATGTTGCATGAGAAAGTTTTACTCTGGTTTCTCAGTCTTTTTCATAGTACCGGTTTGAAGATCCTACAGTTTTCACTTTAAAAGCGAGTTGGATTTAGAACCTCCCAATATAACTTTATGGAGTGTAGTTTGCAACTGAAAACAAACTTTGTGTTCCCAACAAGCTAGATGAATGACGGCTTCCACACACACCTATATCTCAGAACTGAGCATGTGGAGAGACGTTCGTTCATTTAGCACATAGGGAATATGTTGCAGGAGAAAGTTTTACTCTGGTTTCTCAGTCTTTTTCCTAATACCGGTTTGAAGATCCTACAGTTTTCACTTTAAAACCGAGTTGGAGCTAGAACCTCCCAATATAAATGTATGGAGTGTAGTTTGCAACTGAAAACAAATTTTGTTTTCCCAAAAACCTAGGTGAATAACGGCTTGCACACACACTTATCTCTCAGAAATGAGCATGTGGAAAGATGTTCGTTCATCTAACACAAATGGATCGGGTAGCAGGAGAAACTTTTACAATGGATTCTCAGTCGGTTTCCTAGTTCCGCTTTGAATTTCTTGCAGTTTTCACTGTATAATTGTGTTGGAGCTTGTACCTCCCCGTATATATATATGGATAGTAGTTTGAAACTGAAAAGAATTTTGGTGTTCCCAACAAGCTAGTTGAAAAACGGCTTTCACACACACTTATCTCTCAGTACTGAGCATGTGGAGAGACGTTCGTTCATCTAGCAGAAAATGACCGTGTTGCAGGGAAATTTTACTCTGGTTTCTCAGTCTAATTCCTAGTGCCGGTTTGAAGTTTCTGCAGTTTTCAGTTTAAAACCGAGTTGTAGCTAGTACCTCCCCATATATATTTATGGATTGTAGTTTGCAACTGAAAAGTAATTTTGTGTTCCCAACAAGCTAGGTGAAGGACGGCTTTCACACACAATTATCTCTCAGTACTGAGCATGTGGAGAGAATTTCGTTCATCTAGCACAAAGGGAACGGTTTGCAAGAGAAACATATATTCTGGTTTCTCAGTCTCTTTCCTAGTGCCAAGTTGATGTTTTTGCAGTTTTCACTGTAAACCCGATTTGGAGCTATTACATCCCCTTATATATGTATGAAGTGTAGTTTGCAACTGAAAAGAAAATTTGTATTCCTAACAAGCAAGGTGAATTTCGGCTTCACACACACTTATCTCTAGAACAGAGCATGTGGAGAGACGTTCATTCATCTAGCACAAATGGAATTGTTTGCAGGAGAAACATTTACTCTGGATTCTCAGTCTTTTCCTTGTACCAGTTTGAAGATCCTACATTTATCACATTAAAACCGAGTTGGAACTAGTACCTACCAATATAAACGTATGTTGTGTAGTTTGCAACTGAAAACAAACTTTGTGTTCCCAACAAGCTAGGTGAATCACGGCTTCCACACACACTTATCTCTCAGAAATGAGCATGTTGAGAGACGTTCGTTCATCTAGCACAAATGGAACGGATAGCAGGAGAAAATATTACAATGGTTTCTCAGACTTTTTCCTAGTTCCGGTTTGAATTTCTTGCAGTTTTCACGGTAATATGGTGTTGGAACTTGTACTTCCCCGTATATATTTATGGAGTGTAGTTTGAATCTGAAAAGAATTTTTGTGTTCCCAACAAGCTAGTTGAAAAACGGCTTTCACACACACTTATCTCTGAGAACTGAGCATGTGGACAGACGTTCGTTCATCTAGCACCAAGGGAACGGGTTTCAGGAGAAACTTTTACTCTGGTTTCTCTTCTGTTTCCTAGTGCCGAGTTGATGTTCCTGTAGTTTTCACTGTGAAACCTAGCTGGAGGTAGAACCTCCCCATATATACGTATGGAGTGTAGTTTGCAACTAAAAAGAATTTTGTATTCATAACAAGCTATGTGAAGTTCGGGTTCACACACACTAAACCCTAGAACTGAGCATGTGGAGAGACGTTCATTCATCTAGCACAAAGGGAACGGTTTGCAGGAGTAATTTTTACTCTGGATACTCAGACTGTTCTTAGTGCCTGTTTGATGTTCCTGCAGTTTTCACTGTAAAACCGATTTGGAGCTTGTACCTCCCCATATATATTTATGGAGTGTAGTTTGCCACTGAAAAGAAATTTTGTGTTCCCCACATGCTATGTAAATGATGGCTTTCACAGAGAATTATCTCTCATAACTGAGCATGTGGAGAGTCGTTCGTTTATCTAGCACAAAGGGAACGATTTGCAGGAGAAACTTTTACTCTGGATTCTCAGTCAGTTCCTAGTTCCTGTTTGATATTCCTGCAGGTTTCGCTGTAAAACAGATTTGGAGCTTGTACCTCCCCGTAAATATGAATGGAGTTTAGTTTGCAACTGAAAAGAAATTTTGTGATCCCAGCAAGCTATGTGAAGGACGGCATTCACACACATTTATCTCTCAAATCTAAGCATGTGGAGACACTTTCGTTCATCTAGCACAAAAGTAACGGTTTGCATGAGAAACTATTACTCTGGATTCTCAGTCTGTTTCCTAGTGCCGGTTTGAAGTTACTGCAGTTTTCAGTGTAAAACCGTGTTGGAGCAAGTAACTCCCCATATATATATTTATGGAGTGTAGTTTGCCACTGAAATTAAAATTTGTATACCTAAAAAGCTGGTGAAGTTCGGCTTCACACATACTTATCTCTAGAACTGAGCATGTGGAGAGACGTTCATTCATCTTGCAAAAAAGGAACAGTTTGCAGAAGAAATTTTTACTCTGGTTTCTCAGTCTGTTTCCGAGTGCCGGTTTGAAGATCCTGCAGTTTTCAATTTAAACCCGAGTTGGAGCTAGTACATCCCCGTATATATGTATGGAGTTTAGTTTGCAACTGAAAAGAAACTTTGTGTTCCCAACAAGCTAGTTGAATGACGGCTTCCACACACACTTATATCTCAGAATTGAGCATGTGGATAGACGTTCGTTCATCTAGCACAAATGGAACGGATAGCAGGAGAAACTTTTACAATGGATTCTCAGTCTGTTTCCTAGTTCCGGTTTGAATTTCTTGCTGTTTTCACAGTAAAATTGTGTTGGAGCTTGTATCTCCCCGTATATATGTATGGAGAGTAGTTTGAAACTGAAAAGAATTTTTGTTCCTAACAAGATAGGTGAAAGCGGGTTTCACACACACATATCTCTCAGAAATGAGCATATGGGTAGACGTTCGTTCAACTAGCACAAAGGGAACGGTTTGCAAGGGAAACATTTATTCTGGATTCTCAGTCTGTTTCCTAGTGCCGAGTTGATGGTCCTGCAGTTTTCACTGTAAAACCGAGCTGGAGGTAGAACCTCCCCATATATATGTATGGAGTGTAGTTTGCAACTGAAATAAAATTTGTATTCCTAACAAGCTATGTGAAGTTTGGCTTCACACACACTTATCTCTAAAACTGAGCATGTGGAGAGACGTTCATTCATGTAGTGGAAATGGTACGGTTTGCAGGAGAAATTTTTACTCTGGATTCTCAGTCTGTTCCTAGTTCCTGATGATATTCCTGCAGTTTTCGCTGTAAAACCGATTTGGAGCTTATACCTCCCCGTATATATGTATGGAGTTTAGTTTGCAAATGAAAAGAAATTTTGTGATCCCAGCAAGATATGTGAAGGACGGCATTCACACACATTTATCTCTCAAATCTAAGCATGTGGAGACACGTTCGTTCATCTAGCACAAAAGTAACGGTTTGCATGAGAAACTATTACTCTGGATTCTCAGTCTGTTTCCTAGTGCCGGTTTGAAGTTACTGCAGTTTTCAGTGTAAAACCGTGTTGGAGCAAGTAACTCCCCATATATAAATTTATGGAGTGTAGTTTGCCACTGAAAATAAAATTTGTATACCTAAAAAGCTGGTGAAGTTCGGCTTCACACATACTTATCTCTAGAACTGAGCATGTGGAGAGAAGTTCATTCATCTTGCAAAAAGGGAACAGTTTGCAGAAGAAATTTTTACTCTGGTTTCTCAGTCTGTTTCCTAGTGCCGGTTTGAAGATCCTGCAGTTTTCAATTTAAACCCGAGTTGGAGCTAGTACATCCCCGTATATATGTATGGAGTTTAGTTTGCAACTGAAAAGAAACTTTGTGTTCCCAACAAGCTAGTTGAAGGACGGCTTCCACACACACTTATCTCTCAGAAATGAGCATGTGGAGAGACGTTCGTTCATCTAGCACAAATGGAACGGATAGCAGGAGAAACTTTTTCAATGGATTCTCAGTCTGTTTCCTAGTTCCGGTTTGAATTCCTAGCAGTTTTCACTGTAAAATGGTGTTGGAGCTTGTACCTCCCCGTATAAATCTATGGAGAGTAGTTTGAAACTGAAAAGAATTTTTGTGTTCCCAACAAGCTAGTTGAAAGACGGCTTTCACACACACTTATCTCTCAGAACTGAGCATGTGGAGAGACGTTCGTTCATCTAGCAGAAAATGATCGCTTTGCAGGTGAAATTTTACTCTGGTTTCTCAGTCTTTTTCCTAGTCCCGTTTTGAAGTTACTGCAGTTTTCAGTTTAAAACCGAGTTGGAGTTAGTACCTCCCCACATATATGTATGGAGTGTAGTTTGCAACTGAAAAAAAATTTTGTGTTCCCAACAATTTAGGTGAAATTCGGCTTCACACACACTTATCTCTAGAGTTGAGCATATGGAGAGACGTTCATTCATCTAGCACAAAGGGAAATGTTTGCAGGATGAACTATTAATCTCTTTTCTCAATCTGTTTCCTAATGCCGGTTTGAAGTTACTACAGTTTTCAGTGTAAAATCGACTTGGAGCTAGTACCTCCCTATATATATGTATGGAGTGTATTTTGCAACTGAAAAGGAACTTTGTGTTCCCAAGAAGCTAGATGAAGGACGTAATTCACACACACTTATCTCTCAGAACTTAGCATGTGGAGAGACTTTCGTTCATCTAGCACAAAGGGAATATGTTGCAGGAGAAAGTTTCACTCTGGTTTCTCAGTCTTTTTCATAGTACCGGTTTGAAGATCCTACAGTTTTCACTTTAAAAGCGAGTTGGATTTAGAACCTCCCAATATAACTTTATGGAGTGTAGTTTGCAACTGAAATCAAACTTTGTGTTCCCAACAAGCTTGGTGAATGACGGCTTCCACACACACTTATATCTCAGAATTGAGCATGTGGATAGACGTTCGTTCATCTAGCACAAATGGAACGGTTAGCAGGAGAAACTTTTACAATGGATTCTCAGTCTGTTTCCTAGTTCCGGTTTGAATTTCTTGCTGTTTTCACAGTAAAATTGTGTTGGAGCTTGTATCTCCCCGTATATATGTATGGAGAGTAGTTTGAAACTGAAAAGAATTTTTGTTCCTAACAAGATAGGTGAAAGCGGCTTTCACACACACATATCTCTCAGAAATGAGCATATGGGTAGACGTTCGTTCAACTAGCACAAAGGGAACGGTTTGCAAGGGAAACATTTATTCTGGATTCTCAGTCTGTTTCCTAGTGCCGAGTTGATGGTCCTGCAGTTTTCACTGTAAAACCGAGCTGGAGGTAGAACCTCCCCATATATATGTATGGAGTGTAGTTTGCAACTGAAATAAAATTTGTATTCCTAACAAGCTATGTGAAATTTGGCTTCACACACACTTATCTCTAAAACTGAGCATGTGGAGAGACGTTCATTCATGTAGTGGAAATGGTACGGTTTGCAGGAGAAATTTTTACTCTGGATTCTCAGTCTGTTCCTAGTTCCTGATGATATTCCTGCAGTTTTCGCTGTAAAACCGATTTGGAGCTTATACCTCCCCGTATATATGTATGGAGTTTGTTTGCAACTGAAAAGAAATTTTGTGATCCCAGCAAGATATGTGAAGGACGGCATTCACACACATTTATCTCTCAGAACTGAGCATGTGGAGAGACGTTCGTTCATCTAGCACAAAGGGAAAGTTTTGCATGAGAAACTATTGCTCTGGTTTCTCAGTCTGTTTCCTAGTGCCGGTTTGAAGTTACTGCATTTTTCAGTGTAAAACCTTGTTGGAGCAGGTAACTGCCCATATATATGTATGGAGTGTAGTTTGCAACTGAAAAGAAATTTTGTGTTCCCAACAAGCTATGTGAAGGACGGCTTTCACACACACTTATCTCTCAGAACTGAGCATGAGGAGAGACATTCGTTCATCTAGCACAAAGGGAATATGTTGCAGGAGAAACTTTTACTCCGTTTTCTCAGTCTTTTTCCTAGTACCGGTTTGAATGTCCTAGAGTTTTCACTTTAAAAGCGTGTTGGAGCTAGTACATCCCCATATATATGTATGGATTTTATTTTGCAACTGAAAAAAAACTTTGTGTTCCCAACAAACTATTTGAAGTACGGCTTTCACACACACTTATCTCTCAGAACTGAGCATGTGGATAGACGTTCGTTCATCTATCACAAATTGAAAGGTTTGGAGAGGAAAGTTTACTTTGGTTTCTCTGTGTTTCCTAGTGTCGTTTAGATGTTCCTCCTGTTTTTAATGTAAAACAGATTTGGAGCTTGTACATCCCCATATATATGTATGGAGTGTAGTTTGCAACTGAAAATAAAATTTCTATTACTACCATGGTTGGTGAAGTTCGGCTTCACACAAACTTATCTCTAGAACTGAGCATGTGGAGAGACATTCGTTCATCTAGCACAAAGGGAATATGTTGCATGAGAAAGTTTTACTCTGGTTTCTCAGTCTTTTTCATAGTACCGGTTTGAAGATCCTACAGTTTTCACTTTAAAAGCGAGTTGGATTTAGAACCTCCCAATATAACTTTATGGAGTGTAGTTTGCAACTGAAAACAAACTTTGTGTTCCCAACAAGCTAGATGAATGACGGCTTCCACACACACCTATATCTCAGAACTGAGCATGTGGAGAGACGTTCGTTCATTTAGCACATAGGGAATATGTTGCAGGAGAAAGTTTTACTCTGGTTTCTCAGTCTTTTTCCTAATACCGGTTTGAAGATCCTACAGTTTTCACTTTAAAACCGAGTTGGAGCTAGAACTTCCCAATATAAATGTATGGAGTGTAGTTTGCAACTGAAAACAAATTTTGTTTTCCCAAAAACCTAGGTGAATAACGGCTTGCACACACACTTATCTCTCAGAAATGAGCATGTGGAGAGATGTTCGTTCATCTAACACAATTGGATCGGGTAGCAGGAGAAACTTTTACAATGGATTCTCAGTCGGTTTCCTAGTTCCGCTTTGAATTTCTTGCAGTTTTCACTGTATAATTGTGTTGGAGCTTGTACCTCCCCGTATATATATATGGATAGTAGTTTGAAACTGAAAAGAATTTTTGTGTTCCCAACAAGCTAGTTGAAAAACGGCTTTCACACACACTTATCTCTCAGTACTGAGCATGTGGAGAGACGTTCGTTCATCTAGCAGAAAATGACCGTGTTGCAGGGAAATTTTACTCTGGTTTCTCAGTCTAATTCCTAGTGCCGGTTTGAAGTTTCTGCAGTTTTCAGTTTAAAACCGAGTTGTAGCTAGTACCTCCCCATATATATTTATGGATTGTAGTTTGCAACTGAAAAGTAATTTTGTGTTCCCAACAAGCTAGGTGAAGGACGGCTTTCACACACAATTATCTCTCAGTACTGAGCATGTGGAGAGAATTTCGTTCATCTAGCACAAAGGGAACGGTTTGCAAGAGAAACATATATTCTGGTTTCTCAGTCTCTTTCCTAGTGCCAAGTTGATGTTTTTGCAGTTTTCACTGTAAACCCGATTTGGAGCTATTACATCCCCTTATATATGTATGGAGTGTAGTTTGCAACTGAAAAGAAAATTTGTATTCCTAACAAGCAAGGTGAATTTCGGCTTCACACACACTTATCTCTAGAACAGAGCATGTGGAGAGACGTTCATTCATCTAGCACAAATGGAATTGTTTGCAGGAGAAACATTTACTCTGGATTCTCAGTCTTTTCCTTGTACCAGTTTGAAGATCCTACATTTATCACATTAAAACCGAGTTGGAACTAGTACCTAACAATATAAACGTATGTTGTGTAGTTTGCAACTGAAAACAAACTTTGTGTTCCCAACAAGCTAGGTGAATCACGGCTTCCACACACACTTATCTCTCAGAAATGAGCATGTTGAGAGACGTTCGTTCATCTAGCACAAATGGAACGGATAGCAGGAGAAAATATTACAATGGTTTCTCAGACTATTTCCTAGTTCCGGTTTGAATTTCTTGCAGTTTTCACGGTAATATGGTGTTGGAACTTGTACTTCCCCGTATATATTTATGGAGTGTTGTTTGAAACTGAAAAGAATTTTTGTGTTCCCAACAAGCTAGTTGAAAAACGGCTTTCACACACACTTATCTCTGAGAACTGAGCATGTGGACAGACGTTCGTTCATCTAGCACCAAGGGAACGGGTTTCAGGAGAAACTTTTACTCTGGTTTCTCTTCTGTTTCCTAGTGCCGAGTTGATGTTCCTGTAGTTTTCACTGTGAAACCTAGCTGGAGGTAGAACCTCCCCATATATACGTATGGAGTGTAGTTTGCAACTAAAAAGAATTTTGTATTCCTAACAAGCTATGTGAAGTTCGGGTTCACACACACTAAACCCTAGAACTGAGCATGTGGAGAGACGTTCATTCATCTAGCACAAAGGGAACGGTTTGCAGGAGTAATTTTTACTCTGGATACTCAGACTGTTCTTAGTGCCTGTTTGATGTTCCTGCAGTTTTCACTGTAAAACCGATTTGGAGCTTGTAACTCCCCATATATAATTATGGAATGTAGTTTGCCACTGAAAAGAAATTTTGTGTTCCCGACATGCTATGTAAATGATGGCTTTCACAGAGAATTATCTCTCATAACTGAGCATGTGGAGAGTCGTTCGTTTATCTAGCACAAAGGGAACGATTTGCAGGAGAAACTTTTACTCTGTTTTCTCAGTCTTTTTCCCAGTACAGGTATGGAGATCCTGCAGTTATCATATTAAAACCGAGTTGGAGCTAGTACTTCCCAATTAAAAATATATGGAGTGTAGATTGCAACTGAAAAAAACTTTGTTTTCCCAATAAGCTAGGTGAATGACGGCTACCACACACACTTATCTCTCAGAACTGAGCATGTGGAGAGACGTTCGTTCATCTAGCACAACGGGAATGGGTTGCAAGAGAAACATTTAGTCTGGTTCCTCAGTCTGTTTCCTAGTGACGAGTTGATGTTCCGGCAATTTTCACTGTAAAACTGAGCTGGAGGTAGAACATCCCCTTATATATATATGGAGTGTAGTTTGCAACTGAAAAGAAACTTTGTGTTCCCAACAAGCTAGTTGAATCATGGCTTTCACACACACTTATCTCTCAGACCTGAGCATGTGAAGAGTTATTCGTTCATCTAGCACAAAAGGAATACATTTCAGGAGACACTTTTACACTGGTTTCTCAGTATTTTTCCTAGTACCGGTTTGAAGATCCTACAGTTTTCAATTTAAAAACGACTTGGAGCTAGTACATCCCTGTATATATGTATGGATTTTAGATTGCAGCTGAAAAGAAACTTTGTGTTCCCAACAAGCTATGTGAAGGACGGCTTTCACACACAATTATCTCTCAGAACTGAGCATGTGGAGAGAATTTCACTCATCTAGCACAAATTAAACTGTTTGCAGGAGAAAGTTTACTCAGGGTTCTCAGTCTGTTTCATAGTGTCGGTAAGTTGTTCCTCTAGATTTCAGTGTAGAACAGATTTGGAGCTAGTACATCCCAATATATATGTAAGGAGTGTAGTTTGCTACTGAAAAGAAAATTTGTGTTTCCAGCAAGTTAGGTGAAGGACGGCTTTCACACACAATTATCTCTCAGAACTGAGCATGTGGAGAGACGTTCGTTCATCTAGCACAAATGGAACGGTTTGCAAGGGAAACATATAGTCTGGTTTCTCAGTCTCTTTCCTAGTGCCAAGTTGATGTTTTTGCAGTTTTCACTGTAAACCCGATTTGGAGCTATTACATCCCCTTATATGTGTATGGAGTGTAGTTTGCAACTGAAAAGAAAATTTGTATTCCTAACAAGCAAGGTGAATTTCGGCTTCACACACACTTATCTCTAGAACAGAGCATGTGGAGAGACGTTCATTCATCTAGCACAAATGGAATTGTTTGCAGGAGAAACATTTACTCTGGTTTCTCAGTCTTTTCCTGGTACCAGTTTGAAGATCCTACATTTATCACATTAAAACCGAGTTGGAACTAGTACCTAACAATATAAACGTATGGTGTGTATTTTGCAACTGAAAACAAACTTTGTGTTCCCAACAAGCTAGGTGAATCACGGCTTCCACACACACTTATCTCTCAGAAATGAGCATGTGGAGAGACGTTCGTTCATCTAGCACAAATGGAACGGATAGCAGGAGAAAATATTACAATGGTTTCTCAGACATTTTCCTAGTTCCGGTTGAAATTTCTTGCAGTTTTCACGGTAATATTGTGTTGGAACTTGTACCTCCCCGTATATATGTATGGAGTGTAGTTTGAAACTGAAAAGAATTTTTGTGTTCCCAACAAGCTAGTTGAAAAACGGCTTTCACACACACTTATCTCTGAGAACTGAGCATGTGGACAGACGTTCGTTCATCTAGCACCAAGGGAACGGTTTGCAGGAGAAACTTTTACTCTGGTTTCTCTTCTGTTTCCTAGTTCTGAGTTGATGTTCCTGTAGTTTTCACTGTGAAACCGAGCTGGAGGTAGAACCTCCCCATATATACGTATGGAGTGTAGTTTGCAACTAAAAAGAATTTTGTATTCCTAACAAGCTATGTGAAGTTCGGGTTCACACACACTAAACCCTAGAACTGAGCATGTGGAGAGACGTTCATTCATCTAGCACAAAGGGAACGGTTTGCAGGAGTAATTTTTACTCTGGATACTCAGACTGTTCTTAGTGCCTGTTTGATGTTCCTGCAGTTTTCACTGTAAAACCGATTTGGAGCTTTTACCTCCCCATATATATGTATGGAATTTAGTTTGCAAATGAAAAGAAATTTTGTGATCCCAGCAAGCTACGTGAAGGACGCCTTTCACACACCCTTATCTCTCATAACTTTGCTTGTGGAGAGAAGTTCGTTCATCTAGCACAAAGGGAACGGTTTGCAGATGAAACAATTACTCTTTTTTCTCAGTCTGTTTCCTAGTGCCGGTTTGAAGTTACTGCGGTTTTCAGTGTAAAACCGAGTTGGAGCTTGTAACTACCCATATATATGTATGTAGTGTAGTTTGCAGCTGAAATGAAACTTTGTGTTCCAAACAAGCTTTGTGAAGGACGGCTTTCACACACAATTATCTCTCAGAACTGAGCAAGTGGAGAGACATTCGTTCATCTGGCACAAATTGAACTGTTTGCAGGAGAAATTTTACTCTGGTTTCTCAGTCTGTTTCATAGTGTCGATAAATGTTCCTCCAGTTTTCACTGTAGAACCGATTTGGAGCTAGTACATCCCCATATATATGTATGGAGTGTAGTTTGCAACTGAAAAGAAAATTTGTATTCCTAACAAGCAAGGTGAATTTCGGCTTCACACACACTTATCTCTAGAACAGAGCATGTGGAGAGACGTTCATTCATCTAGCACAAATGGAATTGTTTGCAGGAGAAACATTTACTCTGGATTCTCAGTCTTTTCCTTGTACCGGTTTGAAGATCCTACATTTATCACATTAAAACCGAGTTGGAACTAGTACCTACCAATATAAACGTATGGTGTGTACTCTGCAACTGAAAACAAACTTTGTGTTCCCAACAAGCTAGTTGAATCACGGCTTCCACACACAATTATCTCTCAGAAATGAGCATGTGTAGAGACGTTTGTTCATCTAGCACAAATGGAACGGGTAGCAGGAGAAAATATTACAATGGTTTCTCAGACTTTTTCCTAGATCCGGTTTGAATTTCTTGCAGTTTTCACGGTAATATAGTGTTGGAACTTGTACCTCCCCGTATAAATTTATGGAGAGTAGTTTGAAACTGAAAAGAATTTTTGTGTTCCCAACAAGCTAGTGGAAAGACAGCTTTCACACACTCTTATCTCTCAGAAATGAGCATATGGGGAGACTTTCATTCAAATAGCACAAAGGGAACGGTTTGCAAGGGAAACATTTATTCTGGATTCTCAGTCTGTTTCTTAGTGCCGAGTTGATGGTCCTGCAGTTATCACTGTAAATCCGAGCTGGAGGTAGAACCTCAAATTATATGTGTATGTAGTGTAGTTTGCACCTGAAAGAAAAATTGTATTCCTAACAAGCTATGTGAAGTTTGGCTTCACACACATTTATCTCTAGAACTGAGCATGTGGAGAGTTGTTCATTCATGTAGCAGAAATGGTACGGTTTGCAGGAGAAATTTTTACTCTGGATTCTCAGTCTGTTCCTAGTTCCTGTTTGATATTCCTGCAGTTTTCGCTGTAAAACAGATTTGGAGCTTGTACCTCCCCGTAAATATGAATGGAGTTTAGTTTGCAACTGAAAAGAAATTTTGTGATCCCAGCAAGCTATGTGAAGGACGGCATTCACACACATTTATCTCTCAAATCTAAGCATGTGGAGACACGTTCGTTCATCTAGCACAAAAGTAACGGTTTGCATGAGAAACTAATACTCTGGATTCTCAGTCTGTTTCCTAGTGCCGGTTTGAAGTTACTGCAGTTTTCAGTGTAAAACCGTGTTGGAGCAAGTAACTCCCCATATATATATTTATGGAGTGTAGTTTGCCACTGAAAATAAAATTTGTATACCTAAAAAGCTGGTGAAGTTCGGCTTCACACATACTTATCTCTAGAACTGAGCATGTGGAGAGACGTTCATTCATCTTGCAAAAAGGGAACAGTTTGCAGAAGAAATTTTTACTCTGGTTTCTCAGTCTGTTTCCTAGTGCCGGTTTGAAGATCCTGCAGTTTTCAATTTAAACCCGAGTTGGAGCTAGTACATCCCCGTATATATGTATGGAGTTTAGTTTGCAACTGAAAAGAAACTTTGTGTTCCCAACAAGCTAGTTGAAGGACGGCTTCCACACACACTTATCTCTCAGAAATGAGCATGTGGAGAGATGTTCGTTCATCTAGCACAAATGGAACGGATAGCAGGAGAAACTTTTTCAATGGATTCTCAGTCTGTTTCCTAGTTCCGGTTTGAATTCCTAGCAGTTTTCACTGTAAAATGGTGTTGGAGCTTGTACCTCCCCGTATACATATATGGAGAGTAGTTTGAAACTGAAAAGAATTTTTGTGTTCCCAACAAGCTAGTTGAAAGACGGCTTTCACACACACTTATCTCTCAGAACTGAGCATGTGGAGAGACGTTCGTTCATCTAGCAGAAAATGATCGGTTTGCAGGTGAAATTTTACTCTGGTTTCTCAGTCTTTTTCCTAGTCCCGTTTTGAAGTTACTGCAGTTTTCAGTTTAAAACCGAGTTGGAGTTACTACCTCCCCACGTATATGTATGGAGCGTAGTTTGCAACTGAAAAAAAATTTTGTGTTCCCAACAATTTAGGTGAAATTCGGCTTCACACACACTTATCTGTATAGTTGAGCATATGGAGAGACGTTCATTCATCTAGCACAAAGGGAAATGTTTGCAGGAGGAACTATTAATCTCTTTTCTCAATCTGTTTCCTAATGCTGGTTTGAAGTTACTACAGTTTTCAGTGTAAAATCGACTTGGAACAAGTACCTCCCTATATATATGTATGGAGTGTATTTTGCAACTGAAAAGGAACTTTGTGTTCCCAAGAAGCTAGATGAAGGACGTAATTCACACACACTTATCTCTCAGAACTTAGCATGTGGAGAGACTTTCGTTCATCTAGCACAAAGGGAATATGTTGCAGGAGAAAGTTTCACTCTGGTTTCTCAGTCTTTTTCATACTACCGGTTTGAAGATCCTACAGTTTCCACTTTAAAAGCGAGTTGGATTTAGAACCTCCCAATATAACTTTATGGAGTGTAGTTTGCAACTGAAAACAAACTTTGTGTTCCCAACAAGCTTGGTGAATGACGGCTTCCACACACACTTATATCTCAGATTTGAGCATGTGGATAGACGTTCGTTCATCTAGCACAAATGGAACGGTTAGCAGGAGAAACTTTTACAATGGATTCTCAGTCTGTTTCCTAGTTCCGGTTTGAATTTCTTGCTGTTTTCACAGTAAAATTGTGTTGGAGCTTGTATCTCCCCGTATATATGTATGGAGAGTAGTTTGAAACTGAAAAGAATTTTTGTGTTCCTAACAAGATAGGTGAAAGCGGCTTTCACACACACTTATCTCTCAGAAATGAGTATATGGGTAGACGTTCGTTCAACTAGCACAAAGGGAACGGTTTGCAAGGGAAACATTTATTCTGGATTCTCAGTCAGTTTCCTAGTGCCGAGTTGATTGTCCTGCAGTTTTCACTGTAAAACCGAGCTGGAGGTAGAACCTCCCCATATATATGTATGGATTGTAGTTTGTAACTGAAATAAAATTTGTATTCCTAACAAGCTATGTGAAGTTTGGCTTCACACACACTTATCTCTAAAACTGAGCATGTGGAGAGACGTTCATTCATGTAGTGGAAATGGTCCGGCTTGCAGGAGAAATTTTTACTCTGGATTCTCAGTCTGTTCCTAGTTCCTGATGATATTCCTGCAGTTTTCGCTGTAAAACCGATTTGGAGCTTATACCTCCCCGTATATATGTATGGAGTATAGTTTGCAACTGAAAAGAAATTTTGTGATCCCAGCAAGCTATGTGAAGGACGGCATTCACACACATTTATCTCTCAGAACTGAGCATGAGGAGAGACATTCGTTCATCTAGCACAAAGGGAATATGTTGCAGGAGAAACTTTTACTCCGGTTTCTCAGTCTTTTTCCTAGTACCGATTTGAATGTCCTAGAGTTTTCTCTTTAAAAGCGTGTTGGAGCTAGTACATCCCCATATATATTTATGGATTTTATTTTGCAACTGAAAACTAACTTTGTGTTCCCAACAAGCTATGTGAAGTACGGCTTTCACACACACTTATCTCTCAGAACTGAGCATGTGGATAGACGTTCGTTCATCTATCACAAATTGAAATGTTTGGAGGGGAAAATTTACTTTGGTTTCTCTGTGTTTCCTAGTGTCGTTTAGATGTTCCTCCAGTTTTTAATGTAAAACCGATTTGGAGCTAGTACATCCCCATATATATGTATGGAGTGTAGTTTGCAACTGAAAATAAAATTTCTATTACTACCATGGTTGGTGAAGTTCGGCTTCACACACACTTATCTTTAGAACTGAGCATGTGGAGAGACATTCGTTCATCTAGCACAAAGGGAATATGTTGCATGAGAAAGTTTTACTCTGGTTTCTCAGTCTTTTTCATAGTACCGGTTTGAAGATCCTACAGTTTTCACTTTAAAAGCGAGTTGGATTTAGAACCTCCCAATATAACTTTATGGAGTGTAGTTTGCAACTGAAAACAAACTTTGTGTTCCCAACAAGCTAGATGAATGATGGCTTCCACACACACCTATATCTCAGAACTGAGCATGTGGAGAGACGTTCGTTCATTTAGCACATAGGGAATATATTGCAGGAGAAAGTTTTTCTCTGGTTTCTCAGTCTTTTTCCTAATACTGGTTTGAAGATCCTACAGTTTTCACTTTAAAACCGAGTTGGAGCTAGAACCTCCCAATATAAATGTATGGAGTGTAGTTTGCAACTGAAAACAAATTTTGTGTTCCCAAAAACCTAGGTGAATAACGGCTTGCACACACACTTATCTCTCAGAAATGAGCATGTGGAGAGATGTTCGTTCATCTAACACAAATGGATCGGGTAGCAGGAGAAACTTTTACAATGGATTCTCAGTCGGTTTCCTAGTTCCGCTTTAAATTTCTTGCAGTTTTCACTGTATAATTGTGTTGGAGCTTGTACCTCCCCGTATATATATATGGATAGTAGTTTGAAACTGAAAAGAATTTTTGTGTTCCCAACAAGCTAGTTGAAAACGGCTTTCACACACACTTATCTCTCAGTACTGAGCATGTGGAGAGACGTTCGTTCATCTAGCAGAAAATGACCGTGTTGCAGGGAAATTTTACTCTGGTTTCTCAGTCTAATTCCTAGTGCCGGTTTGAAGTTTCTGCAGTTTTCAGTTTAAAACCGAGTTGTAGCTAGTACCTCCCCATATATATTTATGGATTGTAGTTTGCAACTGAAAAGTAAATTTGTGTTCCCAACAAGCTATGTGAAGGACTGTTTTCACACACAATTTTCTCTCAGAACTGAGCATGTGGAGAGACGTTCGTTCATGTAGCACATTGGGATCTGTTTGCAGGAGAAACTTTTATTCTGGTTTCTCAGTATGTTTCCTTGTACCGGTTGAAGATTCTGCGGTTTTCACTGTAAAACCGAGTTGGTGCTAGTACCTCCCCATATATGTGTATGGAGTATTGTTTGCAAATGAAAAGAATATTTGTGTTCCCAACAAGTTAGGTGAAATTCAGCTTCACAAACAGTTATCTCTAGAATTGAGCATGTGGAAAGACGTTCATTCATCTAGCACATAGGGAATGTTTTGCAGGAGAAACTATTACTCTGGTTTCTCAATCTGTTTCCTATTGCCGGTTTGTAGTTACTGCAGTTTTCAGTGTAAAACCGAGTTGGAGCTAGTACCTCCCCTTATATATATTTATGGAGTGTAGTTTGCAACTGAAAAGAAATTTTGTGTTCCCAACAAGCTAGGTAAAGGACGGCTTTCACAGACACATATCTCTCAGAACTGAGCATGTGGAGAGACGTTCGTTCATCTAGCACAAATTGAACGTGTTGCAGGAGAAAGTTTACTCTGGTTTTCAGTTTGTTTCCTAGTGTCATTTTGAAGTTCCTCTAGTTTTTACTGTAAAACCGATTTGTAGCTAGTACATCCCCATATATATATATATGGAGTGTAGTTTGCAATTGAAAATAAAATTTGTATTCCTAAAATGCTAGGTGAATTTTGGCTTCACACAAACTTATCTCTAGAACTGAGCATATGAAAAAATTTTATTCATCTACAAAATATGGTACGGTTTGCAGGAGAAATATTTACTCTGGATTCTCAGTCTGTTTCCTAGTGCCTGTTTTAAGTTCCTGCAGTTTTCACTGTAAAACAGATTTGGAGCTTGTACATCCCCATATATATTTATGGAGTGTAGTTTGCCACTGAAAAGAAATTTTGTGTTCCCCACAAGCTATGTGAATGACGGCTTTCACAGAGAATTATCTCTCATAACTGAGCATGTGGAGAGTCGTTCATTTATCTAGCACAAAGGGAACGAGTTGCAGGAGAAACTTTTACTCTGTTTTCTCTGTCTTTTTCCCAGTACAGGTATGGAGATCCTGCAGTTGTCACATTAAAACCGAGTTGGAGCTAGTACCTCCCAATATAAATATATGGAGTGTAGATTGCAACTGAAAAAAACTTTGTTTTCCCAACAAGCTTGGTGAATGACGGCTTCCACACACACTTATCTCACAGAACTGAGCATGTGGAGAGACGTTCGCTCATCTAGCACAACGGGAACGGGTTGCAAGAGAAACATTTAGTCTGGTTCCTCAGTCTGTTTCCTAGTGACGAGTTGATGTTCCGGCAGTTTTCACTATAAAACTGAGCTGGAGGTAGAACATCCCCTTATATATATATGGAGTGTAGTTTGCAACTGAAAAGAAACTTTGTGTTCCCAACAAGCTAGTTGAATCACGGCTTTCACACACACTTATCTCTCAGACCTGAGCATGTGGATAGATATTCGTTCATCTAGCACAAAAGGAATATATTTCAGGAGACACTTTTACTCTGGTTTCTCAGTATTTTTCCTAGTACCGTTTGAAGATCCTACAGTTTTCACTTTAAAACCGACTTGGAGCTAGTACATCCCCGTATATATGTATGGATTTTAGTTTGCAGCTGAAAAGAAACTTTGTGTTCCCAACAAGCTATGTGAAGGACGGCTTTCACACACAATTATCTCTCAGATCTGAGCATGTGGAGAGAAATTCGCTCATCTAGCACAAATTAAACTGTTTGCAGGAGAAAGTTTACTCAGGGTTCTCAGTCTGTTTCATAGTGTCGGTAAGATATTCTTCTAGATTTCAGTGTAGAACAGATTTGGAGCTAGTACATCCCAATATATATGTAAGGAGTGTACTTTGCTACTGAAAAGAAAATTTGTGTTTCCAACAAGCTAGGTGAAGGACGGCTTTCACACACAATTATCTCTCAGAACTGAGCATGTGGAGAGACGTTCGTTCATCTAGCACAAAGGAAACGGTTTGCAAGAGAAACATATAGTCTGGTTTCTCAGTCTTTTTCCTAGTGCCAAGTTGATGTTTTTGCAGTTTTCACTGTAAACCCGATTTGGAGCTTTTACATCCCCTTATATATGTATGGAGTGTAGTTTGCAACTGAAAAGAAAATTTGTATTCCTAACAAGCAAGGTGAATTTCGGCTTCACACACAGTTATCTCTAGAACAGAGCATGTGGAGAGACTTTCATTCATCTAGCACAAATGGAATTGTTTGCAGGAGAAACATTTACTCTGGATTCTCAGTCTTTTCCTTGGACCAGTTTGAAGATCCTACATTTATCACATTAAAACCGAGTTGGAACTAGTACCTACCAATATAAACGTATGGTGTGTAGTTTGCAACTGAAAACAAACTTTGTGTTCCCAACAAGCTAGGTGAATCACGGCTTCCACACACACTTATCTCTCAGAAATGAGCATGTGGAGAGACGTTAGTTCATCTAGCACAAATGGAATGGATAGCAGGAGAAAATATTACAATGGTTTCTCAGACTCTTTCCTAGTTCCGGTTTGAATTTCTTGCAGTTTTCACGGTAATATGGTGTTGAAACTTGTACTTCCCCGTATATATGTATGGAGTGTAGTTTGAAACTGAAAAGAATTTTTGTGTTCCCAACAAGGTAGTTGAAAAACGGCTTTCACACACACTTATCTCTGAGAACTGAGCATGTGGACAGACGTTCTTTCATGCTGCACCAAGGGAACAGTTTGCAGGGGAAACTTTTACTCTGGTTTCTCTTCTGTTTCCTAGTGCCGAGATGATGTTCCTGTAGTTTTCACTGTAAAACCGAGTTGGAGGTAGAACCTCCCCATATATATGTATGGAGTGTTGTTTGCAACACAAAAGAAAATTTGTATTCCTAACAAGCAAAGTGAAGTTCGGCTTCACACTCACTTATCTCTATAACAGGGCATGTGGAAAGACGTTCATTCATCTAGCACAAAGGGAAATGTTTGCAGGAGAAACATTTACTCTGGATTCTAAGTCTGTTTCCTAGTACAGGTTTGAAGATCCTCCTTTATTCACTTTAAAACCGAGTTGGAACAAGTACATCCCCGTATATATTTATGGAGTGTATTTTTCAAGTGAAAAGGAATTTTGTTATCCCAGCAAGCTATGTGAAGGACGGCTTTCACACACACTTATCTCTCAGAACTGAGCATGTGGAGAGACGTTCGTTCATCTAGCACAAAGGGAACGGTTTGCAGGAGAAACCATTACTCTGTTTCTCAGTCTGTTTCCTAGTGCCGGTTTGAAGTTACTGCAGTTTTCAGTGTAAAACCGTTTTGGAGCTAATAACTACCCGTATATATGTATGGAGTGTAGTTTGCAATTGAAAAGTAATTTTGTGTTCCCAACAAGCTATGTGAAGAATGGCTTTCACACACACATATCTCTCAGAACTGAGCATGTGGAGAGACGTTCGTTCATCTAGCACAAAAGGAATATGTTACAGGAGACACTTTTACTCTGGTTTCTCAGTCATTTTCCTAGTACTGGTTTGAAGATCCTACAGTTTTCACTTTAAAACCGAGTTGGAGCTAGTACATCCCCGTATAAATGTATGGATTTTAGTTTGCAGCTGAAAAGAACTTTGTATTCCCAACAAGCTATGTGAAGGACTGCTTTCACACAAAATTAACTCTCAGAACAGAGCGTGTGGTGAGACATTCGTTCATCTAGCACAAAGTGAACTGTTTTCAGGAGAATGTTTACTCTGGTTTCTCAGTCTGTTTCATAGTGTCGGTATGAAGTTCCTCCAGTTTTCACTGTAGAAATGATTTGGAGCTAGTACCTCCCCATATATATGTATGGAGTGTAGTTTACAAGTGAAAATAAAATTTGTATTCCTAACAAGCTAGGTGAAGTTCGGCTTCACACACACTTATCTCTAGAACTGAGCATGTGGAGAGACGTTTGTTCATCTAGCACAAAGGAAGGTTTGCAGGAGCAACGTTTACTCTGGATTCTCATTCTGTTTCCTAGTGCCGGTTAAATTTCCTGCAGTTTACACAGTAAAACCGAGTTGGAACTAGTAATTCCTCATATATATGTATGGAGTGTAGTTTGCTAGTGAAAAGAAATTTTGTGATCCCAGCAATCTATGTGAATGACGGCTTCACACACACTTATCTCTCAGAAACGAGCATGAGGAGAGACGTTCTTTCATCTAGCACAATGGGAACGGGTTGCAGGAGAAACTTTTACTCTGGTTTCTCAGCCTGTTTCCTAGTACCGAGTTGAAGTTCCTGCAATTTTCACTGTAAAACCGAGTTGGATCCTGTACCTCGCCATAGATGTGAATGGGTATAGTTTGCAACTGAAAAGAAAATTTTTCTCCCCAACAAGTTAGGTGAAATTCGGCTTCACACACACTTATCTCTAGAATTGAGCATGTGGAGAGACGTTCATTCATCTATCACAAAGGGAACTGTTTGCAGCAGAAACTTTTACTCTGGTTTCTCAGTCTACTTCCTAGTACCGGTTTGAAGATCCTACAGTTTTCTCTTTAAAACAGATTTGGAGCTAGTACTTCCCAATATAAATATATGGAGTGCTGTTTGCAACTGAAAACAAACTTTGTGTTCCCAACAAGCTAGGTGAATGACGGCTTCCACACACACTTATCTCTCAGAAATGAGCATGTGGAGAGACGTTCGTTGTTCTAGCACAAATGGATCGGGTAGCAGGGAAACTTTACAATGCATTCTCAGTCTTTTTCCTAGTTCCGGAATGAATTTCTTGCAGTTTTCACGGTAAAATTGTGTTGGAGCTTGTACATCCCCGTATATATTTATGGAGATTAGTTTGAAACTGAAAAGAATATCTGTGTTCCCAACAAGCTACTTGAAAGGCGGCTTTCACACACAATTATCTCTCAGAACTGAGCATATGGAGAGAAGTTCGTTCATGTAGCACAGAGGGAAAGGTTTGCAGGAGAAACTTTTAGTCTATTTCTCAGTCTGTTTCCTAGTGCCGGTTTGAAGATCCTGCAGTTTTCACTTTAAACCCGAGTTGGAGCTAGTACATCCCCGTATATTTGTATGGAGTGTAGTTTGCAACTGAAAACAATCTTTGGGTTTCCAACAATCTAGGTGAAGGAAGGCTTTCACAAAAATTTATCTCTCAGAACTGAGCATGTGGAGAGACGTTCGTTCATCTATCACAAAGGGAAAGTTTTGCAGGAGAAACTATTGCTCTGGTTTCTCAGTCTGTTTCCTAGTGCCGGTTTGAAGTTACTGCATTTTTCAGTGTAAAACCTTGTTGGAGCAGGTAACTGCCTATATATATGTATGGAGTGTAGTTTGCAACTGAAAAGAAATTTTGTGTTCCCAACAAGCTATGTGAAGGGCGGCTTTCACACACACTTATCTCTCAGAACTGAGCATGAGGAGAGACATTCGTTCATCTAGCACAAAGGGAATATGTTGCAGGAGAAACTTTTACTCCGGTTTCTCAGTCTTTTTCCTAGTACCGGTTTGAATGTCCTAGAGTTTTCACTTTAAAAGCGTGTTGGAGCTAGTACATCCCCATATATATGTATGGATTTTATTTTGCAACTGAAAAAAAAACTTTGTGTTCCCAACAAACTATTTGAAGTACGGCTTTCACACACACTTATCTCTCAGAACTGAGCATGTGGATAGACGTTCGTTCATCTATCACAAATTGAAAGGTTTGGAGGGGAAAGTTTACTTTGGTTTCTCTGTGTTTCCTAGTGTCGTTTAGATGTTCCTCCAGTTTTTAATGTAAAACAGATTTGGAGCTAGTACATCCCCATATATATGTATGGAGTGTAGTTTGCAACTGAAATAAAATTTCTATTACTACCATGGTTGGTGAAGTTCGGCTTCACCCAAACTTATCTCTAGAACTGAGCATGTGGAGAGACATTCGTTCATCTAGCACAAAGGGAATATGTTGCATGAGAAAGTTTTACTCTGGTTTCTCAGTCTTTTTCATAGTACCGGTTTGAAGATCCTACAGTTTTCACTTTAAAAGCGAGTTGGATTTAGAACCTCCCAATATAACTTTATGGAGTGTAGTTTGCAACTGAAAACAAACTTTGTGTTCCCAACAAGCTAGATGAATGACGGCTTCCACACACACCTATATCTCAGAAATGAGCATGTGGAGAGACGTTCGTTCATTTAGCACATAGGGAATATGTTGCAGGAGAAAGTTTTACTCTGGTTTCTCAGTCTTTTTCCTAATACCGGTTTGAAGATCCTACAGTTTTCACTTTAAAACCGAGTTGGAGCTAGAACCTCCCAATATAAATGTATGGAGTGTAGTTTGCAACTGAAAACAAATTTTGTTTTCCCAAAAACCTAGGTGAATAACAGCTTGCACACACACTAATCTCTCAGAAATGAGCATGTGGAGAGATGTTCGTTCATCTAACACAAATGGATCGGGTAGCAGGAGAAACTTTTACAATGGATTCTCAGTCGGTTTCCTAGTTCCGCTTTGAATTTCTTGCAGTTTTCACTGTATAATTGTGTTGGAGCTTGTACCTCCCCGTATATATATATGGATAGTAGTTTGAAACTGAAAAGAATTTTTGTGTTCCCAACAAGCTAGTTGAAAAACGGCTTTCACACACACTTATCTCTCAGTACTGAGCATGTGGAGAGACGTTCGTTCATCTAGCACAAAGGGAACGGTTTGCAAGAGAAACATATATTCTGGTTTCTCAGTCTCTTTCCTAGTGCCAAGTTGATGTTTTTGCAGTTTTCACTGTAAACCCGATTTGGAGCTATTACATCCCCTTATATATGTATGGAGTGTAGTTTGCAACTGAAAAGAAAATTTGTATTCCTAACAAGCAAGGTGAATTTCGGCTTCACACACACTTATCTCTAGAACAGAGCATGTGGAGAGACGTTCATTCATCTAGCACAAATGGAATTGTTTGCAGGAGAAACATTTACTCTGGATTCTCAGTCTTTTCCTTGTACCAGTTTGAAGATCCTACATTTATCACATTAAAACCGAGTTGGAACTAGTACCTAACAATATAAACGTATGTTGTGTAGTTTGCAACTGAAAACAAACTTTGTGTTCCCAACAAGCTAGGTGAATCACGGCTTCCACACACACTTATCTCTCAGAAATGAGCATGTTGAGAGACGTTCGTTCATCTAGCACAAATGGAACGGATAGCAGGAGAAAATATTACAATGGTTTCTCAGACTTTTTCCTAGTTCCGGTTTGAATTTCTTGCAGTTTTCACGGTAATATGGTGTTGGAACTTGTACTTCCCCGTATATATTTATGGAGTGTAGTTTGAATCTGAAAAGAATTTTTGTGTTCCCAACAAGCTAGTTGAAAAACGGCTTTCACACACACTTATCTCTGAGAACTGAGCATGTGGACAGACGTTCGTTCATCTAGCACCAAGGGAACGGGTTTCAGGAGAAACTTTTACTCTGGTTTCTCTTCTGTTTCCTAGTGCCGAGTTGATGTTCCTGTAGTTTTCACTGTGAAACCTAGCTGGAGGTAGAACCTCCCCATATATACGTATGGAGTGTAGTTTGCAACTAAAAAGAATTTTGTATTCATAACAAGCTATGTGAAGTTCGGGTTCACACACACTAAACCCTAGAACTGAGCATGTGGAGAGACGTTCATTCATCTAGCACAAAGGGAACGGTTTGCAGGAGTAATTTTACTCTGGATACTCAGACTGTTCTTAGTGCCTGTTTGATGTTCCTGCAGTTTTCACTGTAAAACCGATTTGGAGCTTTTACCTCCCCATATATATGTATGGAATTTAGTTTGCAAATGAAAAGAAATTTTGTGATCCCAGCAAGCTATGTGAAGGACGCCTTTCACACACCCTTATCTCTCAGAACTTTGCTTGTTGAGAGACGTTCGTTCATCTAGCACAAAGGGAACGGTTTGCAGGTGAAACTATTACTCTTTTTCTCAGTCTGTTTCCTAGTGCCGGTTTGAAGTTACTGCAGTTTTCAGTGTAAAACCGAGTTGGAGCTTGTAACTACCCATATATATGTATGTAGTGTAGTTTGCAGCTGAAATGAAACTTTGTGTTCCAAACAAGCTTTGTGAAGGACAGCTTTCACACACAATTATCTCTCAGAACTGAGCATGTGGAGAGACATTCGTTCATCTGGCACAAATTGAACTGTTTGTAGGAGAAATTTTACTTTGGTTTCTCAGTCTGTTTCATAGTGTCGATAAATGTTCCTCCAATTTTCACTGTAGAACCGATTTGGAGCTAGTACATCCCCATATATATGTATGGAGTGTAGTTTGCAACTGAAAAGAAAATTTGTATTCCTAACAAGCAAGGTGAATTTCGGCTTCACACACACTTATCTCTAGAACAGAGCATGTGGAGAGACGTTCATTCATCTAGCACAAATGGAATTGTTTGCAGGAGAAACATTTACTCTGGATTCTCAGTCTTTCCTTGTACCGGTTTGAAGATCCTACATTTATCACATTAAAACCGAGTTGGAACTAGTACCTACCAATATAAACGTATGGTGTGTAGTCTGCAACTGAAAACAAACTTTGTGTTCCCAACAAGCTAGGTGAATCACGGCTTCCACACACAATTATCTCTCAGAAATGAGCATGTGTAGAGACGTTCGTTCATCTAGCACAAATGGAACGGGTAGCAGGAGAAAATATTACAATGGTTTCTCAGACTTTTTCCTAGATCCGGTTTGAATTTCTTGCAGTTTTCACGGTAATATTGTGTTGGAACTTGTACCTCCCCGTATAAATTTATGGAGAGTAGTTTGAAACTGAAAAGAATTTTTGTGTTCCCAACAAGCTAGTGGAAAGACAGCTTTCACACACTCTTATCTCTCAGAAATGAGCATATGGGGAGACTTTCATTCAAATAGCACAAAGGGAACGGTTTGCAAGGGAAACATTTATTCTGGATTCTCAGTCTGTTTCTTAGTGCCGAGTTGATGGTCCTGCAGTTATCACTGTAAATCCGAGCTGGAGGTAGAACCTCAAATTATATTTGTATGGAGTGTAGTTTGCACCTGAAAGAAAAATTGTATTCCTAACAAGCTAAGTGAAGTTTGGCTTCACACACATTTATCTCTAGAACTGAGCATGTGGAGAGTTGTTCATTCATGTAGCAGAAATGGTACGGTTTGCAGGAGAAATTTTTACTCTGGATTCTCAGTCTGTTCCTAGTTCCTGTTTGATATTCCTGCAGTTTTCGCTGTAAAACAGATTTGGAGCTTGTACCTCCCCGTAAATATGAATGGAGTTTAGTTTGCAACTGAAAAGTAATTTTGTGATCCCAGCAAGCTATGTGAAGGACGGCATTCACACACATTTATCTCTCAAATCTAAGCATGTGGAGACACGTTCGTTCATCTAGCACAAAAGTAACGGTTTGCATGAGAAACTAATACTCTGGATTCTCAGTCTGTTTCCTAGTGCCGGTTTGAAGTTACTGCAGTTTTCAGTGTAAAACCGTGTTGGAGCAAGTAACTCCCCATATATATATTTATGGAGTGTAGTTTGCCACTGAAAATAAAATTTGTATACCTAAAAAGCTGGTGAAGTTCGGCTTCACACATACTTATCTCTAGAACTGAGCATGTGGAGAGACGTTCATTCATCTTGCAAAAAGTGAACAGTTTGCAGAAGAAATTTTTACTCTGGTTTCTCAGTCTGTTTCCTAGTGCCGGTTTGAAGATCCTGCAGTTTTCAATTTAAACCCGAGTTGGAGCTAGTACATCCCCGTATATATGTATGGAGTTTAGTTTGCAACTGAAAAGAAACTTTGTGTTCCCAACAAGTTAGTTGAAGGACGGCTTCCACACACACTTATCTCTCAGAAATGAGCATGTGGAGAGACATTCGTTCATCTAGCACAAATGGAACGGATAGCAGGAGAAACTTTTTCAATGGATTCTCAGTCTGTTTCCTAGTTCCGGTTTGAATTCCTAGCAGTTTTCACTGTAAAATGGTGTTGGAGCTTGTACCTCCCCGTATACATATATGGAGAGTAGTTTGAAACTGAAAAGAATTTTTGTGTTCCCAACAAGCTAGTTGAAAGACGGCTTTCACACACACTTATCTCTCAGAACTGAGCATGTGGAGAGACGTTCGTTCATCTAGCAGAAAATGATCGGTTTGCAGGTGAAATTTTACTCTGGTTTCTCAGTCTTTTTCCTAGTCCCGTTTTGAAGTTACTGCAGTTTTCAGTTTAAAACCGAGTTGGAGTTAGTACCTCCCCACGTATATGTATGGAGTGTAGTTTGCAACTGAAAAAAAATTTTGTGTTCCCAACAATTTAGGTGAAATTCGGCTTCACACACACTTATCTCTATAGTTGAGCATATGGAGAGACGTTCATTCATCTAGCACAAAGGGAAATGTTTGCAGGAGGAACTATTAATCTCTTTTCTCAATCTGTTTCCTAATGCTGGTTTGAAGTTACTACAGTTTTCAGTGTAAAATCGACTTGGAGCTAGTACCTCCCTATATATATGTATGGAGTGTATTTTGCAACTGAAAAGGAACTTTGTGTTCCCAAGAAGCTAGATGAAGGACGTAATTCACACACACTTATCTCTCAGAACTTAGCATGTGGAGAGACTTTCGTTCATCTAGCACAAAGGGAATATGTTGCAGGAGAAAGTTTCACTCTGGTTTCTCAGTCTTTTTCATACTACCGGTTTGAAGATCCTACAGTTTCCACTTTAAAAGCGAGTTGGATTTAGAACCTCCCAATATAACTTTACGGAGTGTAGTTTGCAACTGAAAACAAACTTTGTGTTCCCAACAAGCTTGGTGAATGACGGCTTCCACACACAATTATATCTCAGAATTGAGCATGTGGATAGACGTTCGTTCATCTAGCACAAATGGAACGGTTAGCAGGAGAAACTTTTACAATGGATTCTCAGGCTGTTTCCTAGTTCCGGTTTGAATTTCTTGCTGTTTTCACAGTAAAATTGTGTTGGAGCTTGTATCTCCCCGTATATATGTATGGAGAGTAGTTTGAAACTGAAAAGAATTTTTGTGTTCCTAACAAGATAGGTGAAAGCGACTTTCACACACACTTATCTCTCAGAAATGAGTATATGGGTAGACGTTCATTCAACTAGCACAAAGGGAACTGTTTGCAAGGGAAACATTTATTCTGGATTCTCAGTCAGTTTCCTAGTGCCGAGTTGATTGTCCTGCAGTTTTCACTGTAAAACCGAGCTGGAGGTAGAACCTCCCCATATATATGTATGGATTGTAGTTTGTAACTGAAATAAAATTTGTATTCCTAACAAGCTATGTGAAGTTTGGCTTCACACACACTTATCTCTAAAACTGAGCATGTGGAGAGACGTTCATTGATGTAGTGGAAATGGTACGGCTTGCAGGAGAAATTTTTACTCTGGATTCTCAGTCTGTTCCTAGATCCTGATGATATTCCTGCAGTTTTCGCTGTAAAACCGATTTGGAGCTTATACCTCCCCGTATATATGTATGGAGTTTAGTTTGCAACTGAAAAGAAATTTTGTGATTCCAGCAAGCTATGTGAAGGACGGCATTCACACACATTTATCTCTCAGAACTGAGCATGAGGAGAGACAGTCGTTCATCTAGCACAAAGGGAATATGTTGCAGGAGAAACTTTTACTCTGGTTTCTCAGTCTTTTTCCTAGTACCGATTTCAATGTCCTAGAGTTTTCTCTTTAAAAGCGTGTTGGAGCTAGTACATCCCCATATATATTTATGGATTGTATTTTGCAACTGAAAACTAACTTTGTATTCCCAACAAGCTATGTGAAGTACGGCTTTCACACACACTTATCTCTCAGAACTGAGCATGTGGATAGACGTTCGTTCATCTATCACAAATTGAAATGTTTGGAGGGGAAAGTTTACTTTGGTTTCTCTGTGTTTCCTAGTGTCTTTTAGATGTTCCTCCAGTTTTTAATGTAAAACCGATTTGGAGCTAGTACATCCCCATATATATGTATGGAGTGTAGTTTGCAACTGAAAATAAATTTCTATTACTACCATGGTTGGTGAAGTTCGGCTTCACACACACTTATCTTTAGAACTGAGCATGTGGAGAGACATTCGTTCATCTAGCACAAAGGGAATATGTTGCATGAGAAAGTTTTACTCTGGTTTCTCAGTCTTTTTCATAGTACCGGTTTGAAGATCCTACAGTTTTCACTTTAAAAGCGAGTTGGATTTAGAACCTCCCAATATAACTTTATGGAGTGTAGTTTGCAACTGAAAACAAACTTTGTGTTCCCAACAAGCTAGATGAATGACGGCTTCCACACACACCTATATCTCAGAACTGAGCATGTGGAGAGACGTTCGTTCATTTAGCACATAGGGAATATGTTGCAGGAGAAAGTTTTACTCTGGTTTCTCAGTCTTTTTCCTAATACCGGTTTGAAGATCCTACAGTTTTCACTTTAAAACCGAGTTGGAGCTAGAACCTCCCAATATAAATGTATGGAGTGTAGTTTGCAACTGAAAACAAATTTTGTGTTCCCAAAAACCTAGGTGAATAACGGCTTGCACACACACTTATCTCTCAGAAATGAGCATGTGGAGAGATGTTCGTTCATCTAACACAAATGGATCGGGTAGCAGGAGAAACTTTTACAATGGATTCTCAGTCGGTTTCCTAGTTCCGCTTTAAATTTCTTGCAGTTTTCACTGTATAATTGTGTTGGAGCTTGTACCTCCCCGTATATATATATGGATAGTAGTTTGAAACTGAAAAGAATTTTTGTGTTCCCAACAAGCTAGTTGAAAACGGCTTTCACACACACTTATCTCTCAGTACTGAGCATGTGGAGAGACGTTCGTTCATCTAGCAGAAAATGACCGTGTTGCAGGGAAATTTTACTCTGGTTTCTCAGTCTAATTCCTAGTGCCGGTTTGAAGTTTCTGCAGTTTTCAGTTTAAAACCGAGTTGTAGCTAGTACCTCCCCATATATATTTATGGATTGTAGTTTGCAACTGAAAAGTAAATTTGTGTTCCCAACAAGCTATGTGAAGGACTGCTTTCACACACAATTTTCTCTCAGAACTGAGCATGTGGAGAGACGTTCGTTCATGTAGCACATTGGGAACTGTTTGCAGGAGAAACTTTTATTCTGGTTTCTCAGTATGTTTCCTTGTACCGGTTGAAGATTCTGCGGTTTTCAGTGTAAAACCGAGTTGGTGCTAGTACCTCCCCATATATGTGTATGGAGTATTGTTTGCAAATGAAAAGAATATTTGTGTTCCCAACAAGTTAGGTGAAATTCAGCTTCACAAACAGTTATCTCTAGAATTGAGCATGTGGAAAGACGTTCATTCATCTAGCACATAAGGAACGTTTTGCAGGAGAAACTATTACTCTGGTTTCTCAATCTGTTTCCTAGTGCCGGTTTGTAGTTACTGCAGTTTTCAGTGTAAAACCGAGTTGGAGCTAGTACCTCCCCTTATATATATTTATGGAGTGTAGTTTGCAACTGAAAAGAAATTTTGTGTTCCCAACAAGCTAGGTAAAGGACGGCTTTCACAGACACATATCTCTCAGAACTGAGCATGTGGAGAGACGTTCGTTCATCTAGCACAAATTGAACGTGTTGCAGGAAAAAGTTTACTCTGGTTTTCAGTTTGTTTCCTAGTGTCATTTTGAAGTTCCTCTAGTTTTTACTGTAAAACCGATTTGTAGCTAGTACATCCCCATATATATATATATGGAGTGTAGTTTGCAATTGAAAATAAAATTTGTATTCCTAAAATGCTAGGTGAATTTTGGCTTCACACAAACTTATCTCTAGAACTGAGCATATGAAAAAATTTTATTCATCTACAAAATATGGTACGGTTTGCAGGAGAAATATTTACTCTGGATTCTCAGTCTGTTTCCTAGTGCCTGTTTTAAGTTCCTGCAGTTTTCACTGTAAAACAGATTTGGAGCTTGTACATCCCCATATATATTTATGGAGAGTAGTTTGCCACTGAAAAGAAATATTGTGTTCCCCACAAGCTATGTGAATGACGGCTTTCACAGAGAATTATCTCTCATAACTGAGCATGTGGAGAGTCGTTCATTTATCTAGCACAAAGGGAACGAGTTGCAGGAGAAACTTTTACTCTGTTTTCTCTGTCTTTTTCCCAGTACAGGTATGGAGATCCTGCAGTTGTCACATTAAAACCGAGTTGGAGCTAGTACCTCCCAATATAAATATATGGAGTGTAGATTGCAACTGAAAAAAACTTTGTTTTCCCAACAAGCTTGGTGAATGACGGCTTCCACACACACTTATCTCACAGAACTGAGCATGTGGAGAGACGTTCGCTCATCTAGCACAACGGGAACGGGTTGCAAGAGAAATATTTAGTCTGGTTCCTCAGTCTGTTTCCTAGTGACGAGTTGATGTTCTGGCAGTTTTCACTATAAAACTGAGCTGGAGGTAGAACATCCCCATATATATGTATGGAGTGTAGTTTGCAACTGAAGAGAAACTTTGTGTTCCCAACAAGCTAGTTGAATCACGGCTTTCACACACACTTATCTCTCAGACCTGAGCATGTGGATAGATATTCGTTCATCTAGCACAAAAGGAATATAATTCAGGAGACACTTTTACTCTGGTTTCTCAGTATTTTTCCTAGTACCGTTTGAAGATCCTACAGTTTTCACTTTAAAACCGACTTGGAGCTAGTACATCCCCGTATATATGTATGGATTTTAGTTTGCAGCTGAAAAGAAACTTTGTGTTCCCAACAAGCTATGTGAAGGACGGCTTTCACACACAATTATCTCTCAGAACTGAGCATGTGGAGAGAAATTCGCTCATCTAGCACAAATTAAACTGTTTGCAGGAGAAAGTTTTCTCAGGGTTCTCAGTCTGTTTCATAGTGTCGGTAAGATATTCTTCTAGATTTCAGTGTAGAACAGATTTGGAGCTAGTACATCCCAATATATATGTAAGGAGTGTACTTTGCTACTGAAAAGAAAATTTGTGTTTCCAACAAGCTAGGTGAAGGACGGCTTTCACACACAATTATCTCTCAGAACTGAGCATGTGGAGAGACGTTCGTTCATCTAGCACAAAGGGAACGGTTTGCAAGAGAAACATATAGTCTGGTTTCTCAGTCTCTTTCCTAGTGCCAAGTTGATGTTTTTGCAGTTTTCACTGTAAACCCGATTTGGAGCTTTTACATCCCCTTATATATGTATGGAGTGTAGTTTGCAACTGAAAAGAAAATTTGTATTCCTAACAAGCAAGGTGAATTTCGGCTTCACACACACTTATCTCTAGAACAGAGCATGTGGAGAGACGTTCATTCATCTAGCACAAATGGAATTGTTTGCAGGAGAAACATTTACTCTGGATTCTCAGTCTTTTCCTTGGACCAGTTTGAAGATCCTACATTTATCACATTAAAACCGAGTTGGAACTAGTACCTACCAATATAAACGTATGGTGTGTAGTTTGCAACTGAAAACAAACTTTGTGTTCCCAACAAGCTAGGTGAATCACGGCTTCCACACACACTTATCTCTCAGAAATGAGCATGTGGAGAGACGTTAGTTCATCTAGCACAAATGGAACGGATAGCAGGAGAAAATATTACAATGGTTTCTCAGACTCTTTCCTAGTTCCGGTTTGAATTTCTTGCAGTTTTCACGGTAATATGGTGTTGGGACTTGTACTTCCCCGTATATATGTATGGAGTGTAGTTTGAAACTGAAAAGAATTTTTGAGTTCCCAACAAGCTAGTTGAAAAACGGCTTTCACACACACTTATCTCTGAGAACTGAGCATGTGGACAGACGTTCTTTCATGTAGCACCAAGGGAACGGTTTGCAGGAGAAACTTTTACTCTGGTTTCTCTTCTGTTTCCTAGTGCCGAGATGATGTTCCTGTAGTTTTCACTGTAAAACCGAGTTGGAGGTAGAACCTCCCCATATATATGTATGGAGTGTTGTTTGCAACACAAAAGAAAATTTGTATTCCTAACAAGCAAAGTCAAGTTCGGCTTCACACACACTTATCTATATAACAGGGCATGTGGAAAGACGTTCATTCATCTAGCACAAAGTGAAATGTTTGCAGGAGAAACATTTACTCTGGATTCTAAGTCTGTTTCCTAGTACCGGTTTGAAGATCCTCCTTTATTCACTTTAAAACCGAGTTGGAACAAGTACATCCCCGTATATATTTATGGAGTGTATTTTTCAAGTGAAAAGGAATTTTGTTATCCCAGCAAGCTATGTGAAGGACGGCTTTCACACACACTTATCTCTCAGAACTGAGCATGTGGAGAGACGTTCGTTCATCTAGCACAAAGGGAACGGTTTGCAGGAGAAACCATTACTCTGTTTCTCAGTCTGTTTCCTAGTGCCGGTTTGAAGTTACTGCAGTTTTCAGTGTAAAACCGTTTTGGAGCTAATAACTACCCGTATAAATGTATGGAGTGTAGTTTGCAATTGAAAAGTAATTTTGTGTTCCCAACAAGCTATGTGAAGAATGGCTTTCACACACACATATCTCTCAGAACTGAGCATGTGGAGAGACGTTCGTTCATCTATCACAAAAGGAATATGTTACAGGAGACACTTTTACTCTGGCTTCTCAGTCATTTTCCTAGTACTGGTTTGAAGATCCTACAGATTTCACTTTAAAACCGAGTTGGAGCTAGTACATCCCCGTATAAATGTATGGATTTTAGTTTGCAGCTGAAAAGAACTTTGTATTCCCAACAAGCTATGTGAAGGACTGCTTTCACACAAAATTAACTCTCAGAACAGAGCGTGTGGTGAGACATTCGTTCATCTAGCACAAAGTGAACTGTTTTCAGGAGAATGTTTACTCTGGTTTCTCAGTCTGTTTCATAGTGTCGGTATGAAGTTCCTCCAGTTTTCACTGTAGAAATGATTTGGAGCTAGTACCTCCCCATATATATGTATGGAGTGTAGTTTACAAGTGAAAATAAAATTTGTATTCCTAACAAGCTAGGTGAAGTTCGGCTTCACACACACTTATCTCTAGAACTGAGCATGTGGAGAGACGTTTGTTCATCTAGCACAAAGGAAGGTTTGCAGGAGCAACGTTTACTCTGGATTCTCATTCTGTTTCCTAGTGCCGGTTAAATTTCCTGCAGTTTACACAGTAAAACCGAGTTGGAACTAGTAATTCCTCATATATATGTATGGAGTGTAGTTTGCTAGTGAAAAGAAATTTTGTGATCCCAGCAATCTATGTGAATGACGGCTTCACACACACTTATCTCTCAGAAACGAGCATGAGGAGAGACGTTCTTTCATCTAGCACAATGGGAACGGGTTGCAGGAGAAACTTTTACTCTGGTTTCTCAGCCTGTTTCCTAGTACCGAGTTGAAGTTCCTGCAATTTTCACTGTAAAACCGAGTTGGATCCTGTACCTCGCCATAGATGTGAATGGGTATAGTTTGCAACTGAAAAGAAAATTTTTCTTCCCAACAAGTTAGGTGAAATTCGGCTTCACACACACTTATCTCTAGAATTGAGCATGTGGAGAGACGTTCATTCATCTATCACAAAGGGAACTGTTTGCAGCAGAAACTTTTACTCTGGTTTCTCAGTCTACTTCCTAGTACCGGTTTGAAGATCCTACAGTTTTCACTTTAAAACCGATTTGGAGCTAGTACTTCCCAATATAAATGTATGGAGTGCTGTTTGCAACTGAAAACAAACTTTGTGTTCCCAACAAGCTAGGTGAATGACGGCTTCCACACACACTTATCTCTCAGAAATGAGCATGTGGAGAGACGTTCGTTGTTCTAGCACAAATGGATCGGGTAGCAGGGAAACTTTTACAATGCATTCTCAGTCTTTTTCCTAGTTCCGGAATGAATTTCTTGCAGTTTTCACGGTAAAATTGTGTTGGAGCTTGTACATCCCCGTATATATTTATGGAGATTAGTTTGAAACTGAAAAGAATATCTGTGTTCCCAACAAGCTAGTTGAAAGGCGGCTTTCACACACAATTATCTCTCAGAACTGAGCATATGGAGAGAAGTTCGTTCATGTAGCACAGAGGGAAAGGTTTGCAGGAGAAACTTTTAGTCTATTTCTCAGTCTGTTTCCTAGTGCCGGTTTGAAGATCCTGCAGTTTTCACTTTAAACCCGAGTTGGAGCTAGTACATCCCCGTATATTTGTATGGAGTGTAGTTTGCAACTTAAAACAATCTTTGGGTTTCCAACAATCTAGGTGAAGGAAGGCTTTCACAAAAATTTATCTCTCAGAACTGAGCATGTGGAGAGACGTTCATTCATCTAGCACAAAGCGAACGTTATTCAGGAAAAAATTTACTCTGGTTTCTCAGGCTGTTTCCTAGTGTCGGTTAGAAGTTCCTCCAGTTAACACTGTAAAACCGATTTGGAGCTAGTACCTCCCCATATATATATTTATGGAGTGTAGTTTGCAACTGAAAATAAAATTTGTATTCCTAACAAGCTGGTGAAGTTCGGCTTCACACATACTTATCTCTAGAACTGAGCATGTGGAGAGACGTTCATTCATCTAGCACAAAGGGAACGGTTTGCAGAAGAAATTTTTACTCTGGATTCTCAGTCTGTTTCTTAGTGCCGGTTTGAAGATTCTGAGGTTTTCACTTTAAACCCGAGTTGGAGCTAGTACATCCCCGTATATTTGTAAGGAGTGTAGTTTGCAACTGAAAACAATCTTTGGGTTTCCAACAAGCTAGGTGAAGGACGGCTTTCACACACAGTTATCTCTCAGAACTGAGCATGTGGAGAGACGTTCGTTCATCTAGCACAAATGGAACGGGTTGCAGGAGAAAATATTACAATGGTTTCTCAGACTTTTTCCTAGTTCTGGTTTGAATTCCTAGCAGTTTTCACTGCAAAATGGTGTTGGAGCTTGTACCTCCCCGTATACATGTAAGGAGAGTAGTTTGAAACTGAAAAGAATTTTTGTGTTCCCAACAAGCTAGTGGAAAGACAGCTTCCACACACTCTTATCTCTCAGAAATGAGCATATGGGGAGCCTTTCTTTCAACTAGCACAAAGGGAATGGTTTGCAAGGGAAACATTTATTCTGGATTCTCAGTCTGTTTCTTAGTGCCGAGTTGATGGTCCTGCAGTTATCACTGTAAATCCGAGCTGGAGGTAGAACCTCAACGTATATGTGTATGGAGTGTAGTTTGCACCTGAAAGAAAAATTGTATTCCTAACAAGTTATGTGAAGTTTGGCTTCACACACATTTATCTCTAGAACTGAGCATGTGGAGAGACGTTCATTCATGTAGCAGAAATGGTACGGTTTGCAGGAGAAATTTTTACTCTGGATTCTCATTCTGTTCCTAGTTCCTGTTTGATATTCCTGCAGTTTTCGCTGTAAAACAGATTTGGAGCTTGTACCTCCCCGTAAATATGAATGGAGTTTAGTTTGCAACTGAAAAGAAATTCTGTGATCCCAGCAAGTTATGTGAAGGACGGCATTCACACACATTTATCTCTCAAATCTAAGCATGTGGAGACACGTTCGTTCATCTAGCACAAAAGTAACGGTTTGCATGAGAAACTATTACTCTGGATTCTCAGTCTGTTTCCTAGTGCCGGTTTGAAGTTACTGCAGTTTTCAGTGTAAAACCGTGTTGGAGCAAGTAACTCCCCATATATAAATTTATGGAGTGTAGTTTGCCACTGAAAATAAAATTTGTATACCTAAAAAGCTGGTGAAGTTCGGCTTCACACATACTTATCTCTAGAACTGAGCATGTGGAGAGACGTTCATTCATCTTGCAAAAAGGGAACAGTTTGCAGAAGAAATTTTTACTCTGGTTTCTCAGTCTGTTTCCTAGTGCCGGTTTGAAGATCCTGCAGTTTTCAATTTAAACCCGAGTTGGAGCTAGTACATCCCCGTATATATGTATGGAGTTTAGTTTGCAACTGAAAAGAAACTTTGTGTTCCCAACAAGCTAGTTGAAGGACGGCTTCCACACACACTTATCTCTCAGAAATGAGCATGTGGAGAGACGTTCGTTCATCTAGCACAAATGGAACGGATAGCAGGAGAAACTTTTACAATGGATTCTCAGTCTGTTTCCTAGTTCTGGTTTGAATTCCTAGCAGTTTTCACTGTAAAATGGTGTTGGAGCTTGTACCTCTCCGTATACATGTATGGAGAGTAGTTTGAAACTGAAAAGAATTTTTGTGTTCCCAACAAGCTAGTTGAAAGACGGCTTTCACACACACTTATCTCTCAGAACTGAGCATGTGGAGAGACGTTCGTTCATCTAGCAGAAAATGATCGGTTTGCAGGTGAAATTTTACTCTGGTTTCTCAGTCTTTTTCCTAGTCCCGTTTTGAAGTTACTGCAGTTTTCAGTTTAAAACCGAGTTGGAGTTAGTACCTCCCCACATATATGTATGGAGTGTAGTTTGCAACTGAAAAAAAATTTTGTGTTCCCAACAATTTAGGTGAAATTCGGCTTCACACACACTTATCTCTAGAGTTGAGCATATGGAGAGACGTTCATTCATCTAGCACAAAGGGAAATGTTTGCAGGAGGAACTATTAATCTCTTTTCTCTATCTGTTTCCTAATGCTGGTTTGAAGTTACTACAGTTTTCAGTGTAAAATCGACTTGGATCTAGTACCTCCCTATATATATGTATGGAGTGTATTTTGCAACTGAAAAGGAACTTTGTGTTCCCAAGAAGCTAGATGAAGGACGTAATTCACACACACTTATCTCTCAGAACTTAGCATGTGGAGAGTCTTTCGTTCATCTAGCACAAAGGGAATATGTTGCAGGAGAAAGTTTCACTCTGGTTTCTCAGTCTTTTTCATACTACCGGTTTGAAGATCCTACAGTTTCCACTTTAAAAGCGAGTTGGATTTAGAACCTCCCAATATAACTTTATGGAGTGTAGTTTGCAACTGAAATCAAACTTTGTGTTCCCAACAAGCTTGGTGAATGACGGCTTCCACACACACTTATATCTCAGAATTGAGCATGTGGATAGACGTTCGTTCATCTAGCACAAATGGAACGGTTAGCAGGAGAAACTTTACAATGGATTCTCAGTCTGTTTCCTAGTTCCGGTTTGGAATTTCTTGCTGTTTTCACAGTAAAATTGTGTTGGAGCTTGTATCTCCCCGTATATATGTATGGAGAGTAGTTTGAAACTGAAAAGAATTTTTGTGTTCCTAACAAGATAGGTGAAAGCGGCTTTCACACACACTTATCTCTCAGAAATTAGCATATGGGTAGACGTTCGTTCAACTAGCACAAAGGGAATGGTTTGCAAGGGAAACATTTATTCTGGATTCTCAGTCTGTTTCCTAGTGCCGAGTTGATGGTCCTGCAGTTTTCACTGTAAAGCCGAGCTGGAGGTAGAACCTCCCCATATATATGTATGGAGTGTAGTTTGCAACTGAAATAAAATTTGTATTCCTAACAAGCTATGTGAAGTTTGGCTTTACACACACTTCTCTCTAAAACTGAGCATGTGGAGAGACGTTCATTCTTGTAGTGGAAATGGTACGGTTTGCAGGAGAAATTTTTACTCTGGATTCTCAGTCTGTTCTTAGTTCCTGATGATATTCCTGCAGTTTTCCCTGTAAAACCGATTTGGAGCTTATACCTCCCCGTATATATGTATGGAGTTTAGTTGCAAATGAAAAGAAATTTTGTGATCCCAGCAAGATATGTGAAGGACGGCATTCACACACATTTATCTCTCAGAACTGAGCATGTGGATAGACGTTCGTTCATCTATCACAAATTGAAAGGTTTGGAGGGGAAAGTTTACTTTGGTTTCTCTGTGTTTCCTAGTTTCGTTTAGATGTTCCTCCAGTTTTTAATGTAAAACCGATTTGGAGCTAGTACATCCCCATATATATGTATGGAGTGTAGTTTGCAACTGAAAATAAAATTTCTATTACTACCATGGTTGGTGAAGTTCGGCTTCACACAAACTTATCTCTAGAACTGAGCATGTGGAGAGACATTCGTTCATCTAGCACAAAGGGAATATGTTGCATGAGAAAGTTTTACTCTGGTTTCTCAGTCTTTTTCATAGTACCGGTTTGAAGATCCTACAGTTTTCACTTTAAAACCGATTTGGAGCTAGTACATCCCCGTATAAATGTATGGATTTTAGTTTGCAGCTGAAAAGATCTTTGTATTCCCAACAAGCTATGTGAAGGACTGCTTTCACACAAAATTAACTCTCAGAACAGAGCGTGTGGAGAGACATTCGTTCATCTAGCACAAAGTGAACTGTTTTCAGGAGAATGTTTACTCTGGTTTCTCAGTCTGTTTCATAGTGTCGGTATGAAGTTCCTCCAGTTTTCACTGTAGAAATGATTTGGAGCTAGTACCTCCCCATATATATGTATGGAGTGTAGTTTACAAGTGAAAATAAAATTTGTATTCCTAACAAGCTAGGTGAAGTTCGGCTTCACACACACTTATCTCTAGAACTGAGCATGTGGAGAGACGTTTGTTCATCTAGCACAAAGGAAGGTTTGCAGGAGCAACGTTTACTCTGGATTCTCATTCTGTTTCCTAGTGCCGGTTAAAGTTCCTGCAGTTTACACAGTAAAACCGAGTTGGAACTAGTAATTCCTCATATATATGTATGGAGTGTAGTTTGCTAGTGAAAAGAAATTTTGTGATCCCAGCAATCTATGTGAATGACGGCTTCACACACACTTATCTCTCAGAAACGAGCATGAGGAGAGACGTTCTTTCATCTAGCACAATGGGAACGGGTTGCAGGAGAAACTTTTACTCTGGTTTCTCAGCCTGTTTCCTAGTACCGAGTTGAAGTTTCTGCAATTTTCACTGTAAAACCGAGTTGGATCCTGTACCTCGCCATAGATGTGAATGGGTATAGTTTGCAACTGAAAAGAAAATTTTTCTTCCCAACAAGTTAGGTGAAATTCGGCTTCACACACACTTATCTCTAGAATTGAGCATGTGGAGAGACGTTCATTCATCTATCACAAAGGGAACTGTTTGCAGCAGAAACTTTTACTCTGGTTTCTCAGTCTATTTCCTAGTACCGGTTTGAAGATCCTACAGTTTTCACTTTAAAACCGATTTGGTGCTAGTACGTCCCAATATAAATGTATGGAGTGCTGTTTGCAACTGAAAACAAACTTTGTGTTCCCAACAAGCTAGGTGAATTACGGCTTCCACACACACTTATCTCTCAGAAATGAGCATGTGGAGAGACGTTCGTTGTTCTAGCACAAATGGATCGGGTAGCAGGAGAAACTTTTACAATGCATTCTCAGTCTGTTTCCTAGTTCCGGAATGAATTTCTTGCAGTTTTCACGGTAAAATTGTGTTGGAGCTTGTACATCCCCGTATATATTTATGGAGATTAGTTTGAAACTGAAAAGAATATCTGTGTTCCCAACAAGCTAGTTGAAAGGCGGCTTTCACACACAATTATCTCTCAGAACTGAGCATATGGAGAGAAGTTCGTTCATGTAGCACAGAGGGAAAGGTTTGCAGGAGAAACTTTTAGTCTATTTCTCAGTCTGTTTCCTAGTGCCGGTTTGAAGATCCTGCAGTTTTCACTTTAAACCCGAGTTGGAGCTAGTACATCCCCGTATATTTGTATGGAGTGTAGTTTGCAACTGAAAACAATCTTTGGGTTTCCAACAATCTAGGTGAAGGAAGGCTTTCACAAAAACTTATCTCTCAGAACTGAGCATGTGGAGAGACGTTCATTCATCTAGCACAAAGCGAACGTTATTCAGGAAAAAATTTACTCTGGTTTCTCAGGCTGTTTCCTAGTGTCGGTTAGAAGTTCCTCCAGTTAACACTGTAAAACCGATTTGGAGCTAGTACCTCCCCATATATAAATTTATGGAGTGTAGTTTGCAACTGAGAATAAAATATGTATTCCTAACAAGCTGGTGAAGTTCGGCTTCACACATACTTATCTCTAGAACTGAGCATGTGGAGAGACGTTCATTCATCTAGCACAAAGGGAACGGTTTGCAGAAGAAATTTTTACTCTGGATTCTCAGTCTGTTTCTTAGTGCCGGTTTGAAGATTCTGAGGTTTTCACTTTAAACCCGAGTTGGAGCTAGTACATCCCCGTATATTTGTAAGGAGTGTAGTTTGCAACTGAAAACAATCTTTGGGTTTCCAACAAGCTAGGTGAAGGACGGCTTTCACACACAGTTATCTCTCAGAACTGAGCATGTGGAGAGACGTTCGTTCATCTAGCACAAATGGAACGGGTTGCAGGAGAAATATTACAATGGTTTCTCAGACTTTTTCCTAGTTCCGGTTTGAATTTCTTGCAGTTTTCACGGTAATATGGTGTTGGAACTTGTACCTCCCCGTATACATGTATGGAGAGTAGTTTGAAACTGAAAAGAATTTTGTGTTCCCAACAAGCTAGTGGAAAGACAGCTTCCACACACTCTTATCTCTCAGAAATGAGCATATGGGGAGACTTTCTTTCAACTAGCACAAAGGGAATGGTTTGCAAGGGAAACATTTATTCTGGATTCTCAGTCTGTTTCTTAGTGCCGAGTTGATGGTCCTGCAGTTATCACTGTAAATCCGAGCTGGAGGTAGAACCTCAACGTATATGTGTATGGAGTGTAGTTTGCAACTGAAATAAAATTTGTATTCCTAACAAGTTATGTGAAGTTTGGCTTCACACACATTTATCTCTAGAACTGAGCATGTGGAGAGACGTTCATTCATGTAGCAGAAATGGTACGGTTTGCAGGAGAAATTTTTACTCTGGATTCTCATTCTGTTCCTAGTTCCTGTTTGATATTCCTGCAGTTTTCGCTGTAAAACAGATTTGGAGCTTGTACCTCCCCGTAAATATGAATGGAGTTTAGTTTGCAACTGAAAAGAAATTTTGTGATCCCAGCAAGCTATGTGAAGGACGGCATTCACACACATTTATCTCTCAAATCTAAGCATGTGGAGACACGTTCATTCATCTAGCACAAAAGTAACGGTTTGCATGAGAAACTATTACTCTGGATTCTCAGTCTGTTTCCTAGTGCCGGTTTGAAGTTACTGCAGTTTTCAGTGTAAAACCGTGTTGGAGCAAGTAACTCCCCATATATAAATTTATGGAGTGTAGTTTGCCACTGAAAATAAAATTTGTATACCTAAAAAGCTGGTGAAGTTCGGCTTCACACATACTTATCTCTAGAACTGAGCATGTGGAGAGAAGTTCATTCATCTTGCAAAAAGGGAAGAGTTTGCAGAAGAAATTTTTACTCTGGTTTCTCAGTCTGTTTCCTAGTGCCGGTTTGAAGATCCTGCAGTTTTCAATTTAAACCCGAGTTGGAGCTAGTACATCCCCGTATATATGTATGGAGTTTAGTTTGCAACTGAAAAGAAACTTTGTGTTCCCAACAAGCTAGTTGAAGGACGGCTTCCACACACACTTATCTCTCAGAAATGAGCATGTGGAGAGACGTTCGTTCATCTAGCACAAATGGAACGGATAGCAGGAGAAACTTTTACAATGGATTCTCAGTCTGTTTCCTAGTTCTGGTTTGAATTCCTAGCAGTTTTCACTGTAAAATGGTGTTGGAGCTTGTACCTCCCCGTATACATGTATGGAGAGTAGTTTGAAACTGAAAAGAATTTTTGTGTTCCCAACAAGCTAGTTGAAAGACGGCTTTCACACACACTTATCTCTCAGAACTGAGCATGTGGAGAGACGTTCGTTCATCTAGCAGAAAATGATCGGTTTGCAGGTGAAATTTTACTCTGGTTTCTCAGTCTTTTTCCTAGTCCCGTTTTGAAGTTACTGCAGTTTTCAGTTTAAAACCGAGTTGGAGTTAGTACCTCCCCACGTATATGTATGGAGTGTAGTTTGCAACTGAAAAAAAATTTTGTGTTCCCAACAATTTAGGTGAAATTCGGCTTCACACACACTTATCTCTAGAGTTGAGCATATGGAGAGACGTTCATTCATCTAGCACAAAGGGAAATGTTTGCAGGAGGAACTATTAATCTCTTTTCTCAATCTGTTTCCTAATGCTGGTTTGAAGTTACTACAGTTTTCAGTGTAAAATCGACTTGGAGCTAGTACCTCCCTATATATATGTATGGAGTGTATTTTGCAACTGAAAAGGAACTTTGTGTTCCCAAGAAGCTAGATGAAGGACGTAATTCACACACACTTATCTCTCAGAACTTAGCATGTGGAGAGACTTTCGTTCATCTAGCACAAAGGGAATATGTTGCAGGAGAAAGTTTCACTCTGGTTTCTCAGTCTTTTTCATACTACCGGTTTGAAGATCCTACAGTTTCCACTTTAAAAGCGAGTTGGATTTAGAACCTCCCAATATAACTTTACGGAGTGTAGTTTGCAACTGAAAACAAACTTTGTGTTCCCAACAAGCTTGGTGAATGACGGCTTCCACACACACTTATATCTCAGAATTGAGCATGTGGATAGACGTTCGTTCATCTAGCACAAATGGAACGGTTAGCAGGAGAAACTTTTACAATGGATTCTCAGTCTGTTTCCTAGTTCCGGTTTGAATTTCTTGCTGTTTTCACAGTAAAATTGTGTTGGAGCTTGTATCTCCCCGTATATATGTATGGAGAGTAGTTTGAAACTGAAAAGAATTTTTGTGTTCCTAACAAGATAGGTGAAAGCGGCTTTCACACACACTTATCTCTCAGAAATGAGTATATGGGTAGACGTTCATTCAACTAGCACAAAGGGAACTGTTTGCAAGGGAAACATTTATTCTGGATTCTCAGTCAGTTTCCTAGTGCCGAGTTGATGGTCCTGCAGTTTTCACTGTAAAACCGAGCTGGAGGTAGAACCTCCCCATATATATGTATGGATTGTAGTTTGTAACTGAAATAAAATTTGTATTCCTAACAAGCTATGTGAAGTTTGGCTTCACACACACTTATCTCTAAAACTGAGCATGTGGAGAGATGTTCATTGATGTAGTGGAAATGGTACGGCTTGCAGGAGAAATTTTTACTCTGGATTCTCAGTCTGTTCCTAGTTCCTGATGATATTCCGGCAGTTTTCGCTGTAAAACCGATTTGGAGCTTATACCTCCCCGTATATATGTATGGAGTTTAGTTTGCAACTGAAAAGAAATTTTGTGATCCCAGCAAGCTATGTGAAGGACGGCATTCACACACATTTATCTCTCAGAACTGAGCATGAGGAGAGACAGTCGTTCATCTAGCACAAAGGGAATATGTTGCAGGAGAAACTTTTACTCTGGTTTCTCAGTCTTTTTCCTAGTACCGATTTGAATGTCCTAGAGTTTTCTCTTTAAAAGCGTGTTGGAGCTAGTACATCCCCATATATATTTATGGAGTGTAGTTTGCAACTGAAAAAAAATTTTGTGTTCCCAACAATTTAGGTGAAATTCGGCTTCACACACACTTATCTCTAGAGTTGAGCATATGGAGAGACGTTCATTCATCTAGCACAAAGGGAAATGTTTGCAGGAGGAACTATTAATCTCTTTTCTCAATCTGTTTCCTAATGCCGGTTTGAAGTTACTACAGTTTTCAGTGTAAAATCGACTTGGGGCTAGTACCTCCCTATATATATGTATGGAGTGTATTTTGCAACTGAAAAGGAACTTTGTGTTCCCAAGAAGCTAGATGAAGGACGTAATTCACACACACTTATCTCTCAGAACTTAGCATGTGGAGAGACTTTCGTTCATCTAGCACAAAGGGAATATGTTGCAGGAGAAATTTTCACTCTGGTTTCTCAGTCTTTTTCATAGTACCGGTTTGAAGATCCTACAGTTTTCACTTTAAAAGCGAGTTGGATTTAGAACCTCCCAATATAACTTTATGGAGTGTAGTTTGCAACTGAAATCAAACTTTGTGTTCCCAACAAGCTTGGTGAATGACGGCTTCCACACACACTTATATCTCAGAATTGAGCATGTGGATAGACGTTCGTTCATCTAGCACAAATGGAACGGTTAGCAGGAGAAACTTTTACAATGGATTCTCAGTCTGTTTCCTAGTTCCGGTTTGAATTTCTTGCTGTTTTCACAGTAAAATTGTGTTGGAGCTTGTATCTCCCCGTATATATGTATGGAGAGTAGTTTGAAACTGAAAAGAATTTTTGTGTTCCTAACAAGATAGGTGAAAGCGGCTTTCACACACACTTATCTCTCAGAAATTAGCATATGGGTAGACGTTCGTTCAACTAGCACAAAGGGAATGGTTTGCAAGGGAAACATTTATTCTGGATTCTCAGTCTGTTTCCTAGTGCCGAGTTGATGGTCCTGCAGTTTTCACTGTAAAACCGAGCTGGAGGTAGAACCTCCCCATATATATGTATGGAGTGTAGTTTGCAACTGAAATAAAATTTGTATTCCTAACAAGCTATGTGAAGTTTGGCTTCACACACACTTATCTCTAAAACTGAGCATGTGGAGAGACGTTCATTCATGTAGTGGAAATGGTACGGTTTGCAGGAGAAATTTTTACTCAGGAATCTCAGTCTGTTCTTAGTTCCTGATGATATTCCTGCAGTTTTCGCTGTAAAACCGATTTGGAGCTTATACCTCCCCGTATATATGTATGCAGTTTAGTTTGCAACTGAAAAGAAATTTTGTGATCCCAGCAAGATATGTGAAGCACGGCATTCACACACATTTATCTCTCAGAACTGAGCATGTGGATAGACGTTCGTTCATCTATCACAAATTGAAAGGTTTGGAGGGGAAAGTTTACTTTGGTTTCTCTGTGTTTCCTAGTTTCGTTTAGATGTTCCTCCAGTTTTTAATGTAAAACCGATTTGGAGCTAGTACATCCCCATATATATGTATGGAGTGTAGTTTGCAACTGAAAATAAAATTTCTATTACTACCATGGTTGGTGAAGTTCGGCTTCACACACACTTATCTCTAGAACTGATCATGTGGAGAGACATTCGTTCATCTAGCACAAAGGGAATATGTTGCATGAGAAAGTTTTACTCTGGTTTCTCAGTCTTTTTCATAGTACCGGTTTGAAGATCCTACAGTTTTCACTTTAAAAGCGAGTTGGATTTAGAACCTCCCAATATAACTTTATGGAGTGTAGTTTGCAACTGAAAACAAACTTTGTGTTCCCAACAAGCTAGATGAATGACGGCTTCCACACACACCTATATCTCAGAACTGAGCATGTGGAGAGACGTTCGTTCATTTAGCACATAGGGAATATGTTGCAGGAGAAAGTTTTACTCTGGTTTCTCAGTCTTTTTCCTAATACCGGTTTGAAGATCCTACAGTTTTCACTTTAAAACCGAGTTGGAGCTAGAACCTCCCAATATAAATGTATGGAGTGTAGTTTGCAACTGAAAACAAATTTTGTGTTCCCAAAAACCTAGGTGAATAACGGCTTGCACACACACTTATCTCTCAGAAATGAGCATGTGGAGAGATGTTCGTTCATCTAACACAAATGGATCGGGTAGCAGGGAAACTTTTACAATGCATTCTCAGTCTTTTTCCTAGTTCCGGAATGAATTTCTTGCAGTTTTCACGGTAAAATTGTGTTGGAGCTTGTACATCCCCGTATATATTTATGGAGATTAGTTTGAAACTGAAAAGAATATCTGTGTTCCCAACAAGCTAGTTGAAAGGCGGCTTTCACACACAATTATCTCTCAGAACTGAGCATATGGAGAGAAGTTCGTTCATGTAGCACAGAGGGAAAGGTTTGCAGGAGAAACTTTTAGTCTATTTCTCAGTCTGTTTCCTAGTGCCGGTTTGAAGATCCTGCAGTTTTCACTTTAAACCCGAGTTGGAGCTAGTACATCCCCGTATATTTGTATGGAGTGTAGTTTGCAACTTAAAACAATCTTTGGGTTTCCAACAATCTAGGTGAAGGAAGGCTTTCACAAAAATTTATCTCTCAGAACTGAGCATGTGGAGAGACGTTCATTCATCTAGCACAAAGCGAACGTTATTCAGGAAAAAATTTACTCTGGTTTCTCAGGCTGTTTCCTAGTGTCGGTTAGAAGTTCCTCCAGTTAACACTGTAAAACCGATTTGGAGCTAGTACCTCCCCATATATATATTTATGGAGTGTAGTTTGCAACTGAAAATAAAATTTGTATTCCTAACAAGCTGGTGAAGTTCGGCTTCACACATACTTATCTCTAGAACTGAGCATCTGGAGAGACGTTCATTCATCTAGCACAAAGGGAACGGTTTGCAGAAGAAATTTTTACTCTGGATTCTCAGTCTGTTTCTTAGTGCCGGTTTGAAGATTCTGAGGTTTTCACTTTAAACCCGAGTTGGAGCTAGTACATCCCCGTATATTTGTAAGGAGTGTAGTTTGCAACTGAAAACAATCTTTGGGTTTCCAACAAGCTAGGTGAAGGACGGCTTTCACACACAGTTATCTCTCAGAACTGAGCATGTGGAGAGACGTTCGTTCATCTAGCACAAATGGAACGGGTTGCAGGAGAAAATATTACAATGGTTTCTCAGACTTTTTCCTAGTTCTGGTTTGAATTCCTAGCAGTTTTCACTGCAAAATGGTGTTGGAGCTTGTACCTCCCCGTATACATGTAAGGAGAGTAGTTTGAAACTGAAAAGAATTTTTGTGTTCCCAACAAGCTAGTGGAAAGACAGCTTCCACACACTCTTATCTCTCAGAAATGAGCATATGGGGAGCCTTTCTTTCAACTAGCACAAAGGGAATGGTTTGCAAGGGAAACATTTATTCTGGATTCTCAGTCTGTTTCTTAGTGCCGAGTTGATGGTCCTGCAGTTATCACTGTAAATCCGAGCTGGAGGTAGAACCTCAACGTATATGTGTATGGAGTGTAGTTTGCACCTGAAAGAAAAATTGTATTCCTAACAAGTTATGTGAAGTTTGGCTTCACACACATTTATCTCTAGAACTGAGCATGTGGAGAGACGTTCATTCATGTAGCAGAAATGGTACGGTTTGCAGGAGAAATTTTTACTCTGGATTCTCATTCTGTTCCTAGTTCCTGTTTGATATTCCTGCAGTTTTCGCTGTAAAACAGATTTGGAGCTTGTACCTCCCCGTAAATATGAATGGAGTTTAGTTTGCAACTGAAAAGAAATTCTGTGATCCCAGCAAGTTATGTGAAGGACGGCATTCACACACATTTATCTCTCAAATCTAAGCATGTGGAGACACGTTCGTTCATCTAGCACAAAAGTAACGGTTTGCATGAGAAACTATTACTCTGGATTCTCAGTCTGTTTCCTAGTGCCGGTTTGAAGTTACTGCAGTTTTCAGTGTAAAACCGTGTTGGAGCAAGTAACTCCCCATATATAAATTTATGGAGTGTAGTTTGCCACTGAAAATAAAATTTGTATACCTAAAAAGCTGGTGAAGTTCGGCTTCACACATACTTATCTCTAGAACTGAGCATGTGGAGAGACGTTCATTCATCTTGCAAAAAGGGAACAGTTTGCAGAAGAAATTTTTACTCTGGTTTCTCAGTCTGTTTCCTAGTGCCGGTTTGAAGATCCTGCAGTTTTCAATTTAAACCCGAGTTGGAGCTAGTACATCCCCGTATATATGTATGGAGTTTAGTTTGCAACTGAAAAGAAACTTTGTGTTCCCAACAAGCTAGTTGAAGGACGGCTTCCACACACACTTATCTCTCAGAAATGAGCATGTGGAGAGACGTTCGTTCATCTAGCACAAATGGAACGGATAGCAGGAGAAACTTTTACAATGGATTCTCAGTCTGTTTCCTAGTTCTGGTTTGAATTCCTAGCAGTTTTCACTGTAAAATGGTGTTGGAGCTTGTACCTCCCCGTATACATGTATGGAGAGTAGTTTGAAACTGAAAAGAATTTTTGTGTTCCCAACAAGCTAGTTGAAAGACGGCTTTCACACACACTTATCTCTCAGAACTGAGCATGTGGAGAGACGTTCGTTCATCTAGCAGAAAATGATCGGTTTGCAGGTGAAATTTTACTCTGGTTTCTCAGTCTTTTTCCTAGTCCCGTTTTGAAGTTACTGCAGTTTTCAGTTTAAAACCGAGTTGGAGTTAGTACCTCCCCACATATATGTATGGAGTGTAGTTTGCAACTGAAAAAAAATTTTGTGTTCCCAACAATTTAGGTGAAATTCGGCTTCACACACACTTATCTCTAGAGTTGAGCATATGGAGAGACGTTCATTCATCTAGCACAAAGGGAAATGTCTGCAGGAGGAACTATTAATCTCTTTTCTCTATCTGTTTCCTAATGCTGGTTTGAAGTTACTACAGTTTTCAGTGTAAAATCGACTTGGATCTAGTACCTCCCTATATATATGTATGGAGTGTATTTTGCAACTGAAAAGGAACTTTGTGTTCCCAAGAAGCTAGATGAAGGACGTAATTCACACACACTTATCTCTCAGAACTTAGCATGTGGAGAGTCTTTCGTTCATCTAGCACAAAGGGAATATGTTGCAGGAGAAAGTTTCACTCTGGTTTCTCAGTCTTTTTCATACTACCGGTTTGAAGATCCTACAGTTTCCACTTTAAAAGCGAGTTGGATTTAGAACCTCCCAATATAACTTTATGGAGTGTAGTTTGCAACTGAAATCAAACTTTGTGTTCCCAACAAGCTTGGTGAATGACGGCTTCCACACACACTTATATCTCAGAATTGAGCATGTGGATAGACGTTCGTTCATCTAGCACAAATGGAACGGTTAGCAGGAGAAACTTTTACAATGGATTCTCAGTCTGTTTCCTAGTTCCGGTTTGAATTTCTTGCTGTTTTCACAGTAAATTGTGTTGGAGCTTGTATCTCCCCGTATATATGTATGGAGAGTAGTTTGAAACTGAAAAGAATTTTTGTGTTCCTAACAAGATAGGTGAAAGCGGCTTTCACACACACTTATCTCTCAGAAATTAGCATATGGGTAGACGTTCGTTCAACTAGCACAAAGGGAATGGTTTGCAAGGGAAACATTTATTCTGGATTCTCAGTCTGTTTCCTAGTGCCGAGTTGATGGTCCTGCAGTTTTCACTGTAAAGCCGAGCTGGAGGTAGAACCTCCCCATATATATGTATGGAGTGTAGTTTGCAACTGAAATAAAATTTGTATTCCTAACAAGCTATGTGAAGTTTGGCTTTACACACACTTCTCTCTAAAACTGAGCATGTGGAGAGACGTTCATTCTTGTAGTGGAAATGGTACGGTTTGCAGGAGAAATTTTTACTCTGGATTCTCAGTCTGTTCTTAGTTCCTGATGATATTCCTGCAGTTTTCCCTGTAAAACCGATTTGGAGCTTATACCTCCCCGTATATATGTATGGAGTTTAGTTTGCAAATGAAAAGAAATTTTGTGATCCCAGCAAGATATGTGAAGGACGGCATTCACACACATTTATCTCTCAGAACTGAGCATGTGGATAGACGTTCGTTCATCTATCACAAATTGAAAGGTTTGGAGGGGAAAGTTTACTTTGGTTTCTCTGTGTTTCCTAGTTTCGTTTAGATGTTCCTCCAGTTTTTAATGTAAAACCGATTTGGAGCTAGTACATCCCCATATATATGTATGGAGTGTAGTTTGCAACTGAAAATAAAATTTCTATTACTACCATGGTTGGTGAAGTTCGGCTTCACACAAACTTATCTCTAGAACTGAGCATGTGGAGAGACATTCGTTCATCTAGCACAAAGGGAATATGTTGCATGAGAAAGTTTTACTCTGGTTTCTCAGTCTTTTTCATAGTACCGGTTTGAAGATCCTACAGTTTTCACTTTAAAACCGATTTGGAGCTAGTACATCCCCGTATAAATGTATGGATTTTAGTTTGCAGCTGAAAAGATCTTTGTATTCCCAACAAGCTATGTGAAGGACTGCTTTCACACAAAATTAACTCTCAGAACAGAGCGTGTGGAGAGACATTCGTTCATCTAGCACAAAGTGAACTGTTTTCAGGAGAATTTTTACTCTGGTTTCTCAGTCTGTTTCATAGTGTCGGTATGAAGTTCCTCCAGTTTTCACTGTAGAAATGATTTGGAGCTAGTACCTCCCCATATATATGTATGGAGTGTAGTTTACAAGTGAAAATAAAATTTGTATTCCTAACAAGCTAGGTGAAGTTCGGCTTCACACACACTTATCTCTAGAACTGAGCATGTGGAGAGACGTTTGTTCATCTAGCACAAAGGAAGGTTTGCAGGAGCAACGTTTACTCTGGATTCTCATTCTGTTTCCTAGTGCCGGTTAAAGTTCCTGCAGTTTACACAGTAAAACCGAGTTGGAACTAGTAATTCCTCATATATATGTATGGAGTGTAGTTTGCTAGTGAAAAGAAATTTTGTGATCCCAGCAATCTATGTGAATGACGGCTTCACACACACTTATCTCTCAGAAACGAGCATGAGGAGAGACGTTCTTTCATCTAGCACAATGGGAACGGGTTGCAGGAGAAACTTTTACTCTGGTTTCTCAGCCTGTTTCCTAGTACCGAGTTGAAGTTTCTGCAATTTTCACTGTAAAACCGAGTTGGATCCTGTACCTCGCCATAGATGTGAATGGGTATAGTTTGCAACTGAAAAGAAAATTTTTCTTCCCAACAAGTTAGGTGAAATTCGGCTTCACACACACTTATCTCTAGAATTGAGCATGTGGAGAGACGTTCATTCATCTATCACAAAGGGAACTGTTTGCAGCAGAAACTTTTACTCTGGTTTCTCAGTCTATTTCCTAGTACCGGTTTGAAGATCCTACAGTTTTCACTTTAAAACCGATTTGGTGCTAGTACGTCCCAATATAAATGTATGGAGTGCTGTTTGCAACTGAAAACAAACTTTGTGTTCCCAACAAGCTAGGTGAATGACGGCTTCCACACACACTTATCTCTCAGAAATGAGCATGTGGAGAGACGTTCGTTGTTCTAGCACAAATGGATCGGGTAGCAGGAGAAACTTTTACAATGCATTCTCAGTCTGTTTCCTAGTTCCGGAATGAATTTCTTGCAGTTTTCACGGTAAAATTGTGTTGGAGCTTGTACATCCCCGTATATATTTATGGAGATTAGTTTGAAACTGAAAAGAATATCTGTGTTCCCAACAAGCTAGTTGAAAGGCGGCTTTCACACACAATTATCTCTCAGAACTGAGCATATGGAGAGAAGTTCGTTCATGTAGCACAGAGGGAAAGGTTTGCAGGAGAAACTTTTAGTCTATTTCTCAGTCTGTTTCCTAGTGCCGGTTTGAAGATCCTGCAGTTTTCACTTTAAACCCGAGTTGGAGCTAGTACATCCCCGTATATTTGTATGGAGTGTAGTTTGCAACTGAAAACAATCTTTGGGTTTCCAACAATCTAGGTGAAGGAAGGCTTTCACAAAAACTTATCTCTCAGAACTGAGCATGTGGAGAGACGTTCATTCATCTAGCACAAAGCGAACGTTATTCAGGAAAAAATTTACTCTGGTTTCTCAGGCTGTTTCCTAGTGTCGGTTAGAAGTTCCTCCAGTTAACACTGTAAAACCGATTTGGAGCTAGTACCTCCCCATATATAAATTTATGGAGTGTAGTTTGCAACTGAAAATAAAATTTGTATTCCTAACAAGCTGGTGAAGTTCGGCTTCACACATACTTATCTCTAGAACTGAGCATGTGGAGAGACGTTCATTCATCTAGCACAAAGGGAACGGTTTGCAGAAGAAATTTTTACTCTGGATTCTCAGTCTGTTTCTTAGTGCCGGTTTGAAGATTCTGAGGTTTTCACTTTAAACCCGAGTTGGAGCTAGTACATCCCCGTATATTTGTAAGGAGTGTAGTTTGCAACTGAAAACAATCTTTGGGTTTCCAACAAGCTAGGTGAAGGACGGCTTTCACACACAGTTATCTCTCAGAACTGAGCATGTGGAGAGACGTTCGTTCATCTAGCACAAATGGAACGGGTTGCAGGAGAAAATATTACAATGGTTTCTCAGACTTTTCCTAGTTCCGGTTTGAATTTCTTGCAGTTTTCACGGTAATATGGTGTTGGAACTTGTACCTCCCCGTATACATGTATGGAGAGTAGTTTGAAACTGAAAAGAATTTTTGTGTTCCCAACAAGCTAGTGGAAAGACAGCTTCCACACACTCTTATCTCTCAGAAATGAGCATATGGGGAGACTTTCTTTCAACTAGCACAAAGGGAACGGTTTGCAAGGGAAACATTTATTCTGGATTCTCAGTCTGTTTCTTAGTGCCGAGTTGATGGTCCTGCAGTTATCACTGTAAATCCGAGCTGGAGGTAGAACCTCAACGTATATGTGTATGGAGTGTAGTTTGCAACTGAAATAAAATTTGTATTCCTAACAAGTTATGTGAAGTTTGGCTTCACACACATTTATCTCTAGAACTGAGCATGTGGAGAGACGTTCATTCATGTAGCAGAAATGGTACGGTTTGCAGGAGAAATTTTTACTCTGGATTCTCATTCTGTTCCTAGTTCCTGTTTGATATTCCTGCAGTTTTCGCTGTAAAACAGATTTGGAGCTTGTACCTCCCCGTAAATATGAATGGAGTTTAGTTTGCAACTGAAAAGAAATTTTGTGATCCCAGCAAGCTATGTGAAGGACGGCATTCACACACATTTATCTCTCAAATCTAAGCATGTGGAGACACGTTCGTTCATCTAGCACAAAAGTAACGGTTTGCATGAGAAACTATTACTCTGGATTCTCAGTCTGTTTCCTAGTGCCGGTTTGAAGTTACTGCAGTTTTCAGTGTAAAACCGTGTTGGAGCAAGTAACTCCCCATATATAAATTTATGGAGTGTAGTTTGCCACTGAAAATAAAATTTGTATACCTAAAAAGCTGGTGAAGTTCGGCTTCACACATACTTATCTCTAGAACTGAGCATGTGGAGAGAAGTTCATTCATCTTGCAAAAAGGGAAGAGTTTGCAGAAGAAATTTTTACTCTGGTTTCTCAGTCTGTTTCCTAGTGCCGGTTTGAAGATCCTGCAGTTTTCAATTTAAACCCGAGTTGGAGCTAGTACATCCCCGTATATATGTATGGAGTTTAGTTTGCAACTGAAAAGAAACTTTGTGTTCCCAACAAGCTAGTTGAAGGACGGCTTCCACACACACTTATCTCTCAGAAATGAGCATGTGGAGAGACGTTCGTTCATCTAGCACAAATGGAACGGATAGCAGGAGAAACTTTTACAATGGATTCTCAGTCTGTTTCCTAGTTCCGGTTTGAATTCCTAGCAGTTTTCACTGTAAAATGGTGTTGGAGCTTGTACCTCCCCGTATACATATATGGATAGTAGTTTGAAACTGAAAAGAATTTTTGTGTTCCCAACAAGCTAGTTGAAAGACGGCTTTCACACACACTTATCTCTCAGAACTGAGCATGTGGAGAGACGTTCGTTCATCTAGCAGAAAATGATCGGTTTGCAGGTGAAATTTTACTCTGGTTTCTCAGTCTTTTTCCTAGTCCCGTTTTGAAGTTACTGCAGTTTTCAGTTTAAAACCGAGTTGGAGTTAGTACCTCCCCACGTATATGTATGGAGTGTAGTTTGCAACTGAAAAAAAATTTTGTGTTCCCAACAATTTAGGTGAAATTCGGCTTCACACACACTTATCTCTAGAGTTGAGCATATGGAGAGACGTTCATTCATCTAGCACAAAGGGAAATGTTTGCAGGAGGAACTATTAATCTCTTTTCTCAATCTGTTTCCTAATGCTGGTTTGAAGTTACTACAGTTTTCAGTGTAAAATCGACTTGGAGCTAGTACCTCCCTATATATATGTATGGAGTGTATTTTGCAACTGAAAAGGAACTTTGTGTTCCCAAGAAGCTAGATGAAGGACGTAATTCACACACACTTATCTCTCAGAACTTAGCATGTGGAGAGACTTTCGTTCATCTAGCACAAAGGGAATATGTTGCAGGAGAAAGTTTCACTCTGGTTTCTCAGTCTTTTTCATACTACCGGTTTGAAGATCCTACAGTTTCCACTTTAAAAGCGAGTTGGATTTAGAACCTCCCAATATAACTTTACGGAGTGTAGTTTGCAACTGAAAACAAACTTTGTGTTCCCAACAAGCTTGGTGAATGACGGCTTCCACACACACTTATATCTCAGAATTGAGCATGTGGATAGACGTTCGTTCATCTAGCACAAATGGAACGGTTAGCAGGAGAAACTTTTACAATGGATTCTCAGTCTGTTTCCTAGTTCCGGTTTGAATTTCTTGCTGTTTTCACAGTAAAATTGTGTTGGAGCTTGTATCTCCCCGTATATATGTATGGAGAGTAGTTTGAAACTGAAAAGAATTTTTGTGTTCCTAACAAGATAGGTGAAAGCGGCTTTCACACACACTTATCTCTCAGAAATGAGTATATGGGTAGACGTTCATTCAACTAGCACAAAGGGAACTGTTTGCAAGGGAAACATTTATTCTGGATTCTCAGTCAGTTTCCTAGTGCCGAGTTGATGGTCCTGCAGTTTTCACTGTAAAACCGAGCTGGAGGTAGAACCTCCCCATATATATGTATGGATTGTAGTTTGTAACTGAAATAAAATTTGTATTCCTAACAAGCTATGTGAAGTTTGGCTTCACACACACTTATCTCTAAAACTGAGCATGTGGAGAGACGTTCATTGATGTAGTGGAAATGGTACGGCTTGCAGGAGAAATTTTTACTCTGGATTCTCAGTCTGTTCCTAGTTCCTGATGATATTCCGGCAGTTTTCGCTGTAAAACCGATTTGGAGCTTATACCTCCCCGTATATATGTATGGAGTTTAGTTTGCAACTGAAAAGAAATTTTGTGATCCCAGCAAGCTATGTAAAGGACGGCATTCACACACATTTATCTCTCAGAACTGAGCATGAGGAGAGACAGTCGTTCATCTAGCACAAAGGGAATATGTTGCAGGAGAAACTTTTACTCTGGTTTCTCAGTCTTTTTCCTAGTACCGATTTGAATGTCCTAGAGTTTTCTCTTTAAAAGCGTGTTGGAGCTAGTACATCCCCATATATATTTATGGAGTGTAGTTTTCAACTGAAAAAAAATTTTGTGTTCCCAACAATTTAGGTGAAATTCGGCTTCACACACACTTATCTCTAGAGTTGAGCATATGGAGAGACGTTCATTCATCTAGCACAAAGGGAAATGTTTGCAGGAGGAACTATTAATCTCTTTTCTCAATCTGTTTCCTAATGCCGGTTTGAAGTTACTACAGTTTTCAGTGTAAAATCGACTTGGAGCTAGTACCTCCCTATATATATGTATGGAGTGTATTTTGCAACTGAAAAGGAACTTTGTGTTCCCAAGAAGCTAGATGAAGGACGTAATTCACACACACTTATCTCTCAGAACTTAGCATGTGGAGAGACTTTCGTTCATCTAGCACAAAGGGAATATGTTGCAGGAGAAAGTTTCACTCTGGTTTCTCAGTCTTTTTCATAGTACCGGTTTGAAGATCCTACAGTTTTCACTTTAAAAGCGAGTTGGATTTAGAACCTCCCAATATAACTTTATGGAGTGTAGTTTGCAACTGAAATCAAACTTTGTGTTCCCAACAAGCTTGGTGAATGACGGCTTCCACACACACTTATATCTCAGAATTGAGCATGTGGATAGACGTTCGTTCATCTAGCACAAATGGAACGGTTAGCAGGAGAAACTTTACAATGGATTCTCAGTCTGTTTCCTAGTTCCGGTTTGAATTTCTTGCTGTTTTCACAGTAAAATTGTGTTGGAGCTTGTATCTCCCCGTATATATGTATGGAGAGTAGTTTGAAACTGAAAAGAATTTTTGTGTTCCTAACAAGATAGGTGAAAGCGGCTTTCACACACACTTATCTCTCAGAAATTAGCATATGGGTAGACGTTCGTTCAACTAGCACAAAGGGAATGGTTTGCAAGGGAAACATTTATTCTGGATTCTCAGTCTGTTTCCTAGTGCCGAGTTGATGGTCCTGCAGTTTTCACTGTAAAACCGAGCTGGAGGTAGAACCTCCCCATATATATGTATGGAGTGTAGTTTGCAACTGAAATAAAATTTGTATTCCTAACAAGCTATGTGAAGTTTGGCTTCACACACACTTATCTCTAAAACTGAGCATGTGGAGAGACGTTCATTCATGTAGTGGAAATGGTACGGTTTGCAGGAGAAATTTTTACTCAGGATTCTCAGTCTGTTCTTAGTTCCTGATGATATTCCTGCAGTTTTCGCTGTAAAACCGATTTGGAGCTTATACCTCCCCGTATATATGTATGCAGTTTAGTTTGCAACTGAAAAGAAATTTTGTGATCCCAGCAAGATATGTGAAGCACGGCATTCACACACATTTATCTCTCAGAACTGAGCATGTGGATAGACGTTCGTTCATCTATCACAAATTGAAAGGTTTGGAGGGGAAAGTTTACTTTGGTTTCTCTGTGTTTCCTAGTTTCGTTTAGATGTTCCTCCAGTTTTTAATGTAAAACCGATTTGGAGCTAGTACATCCCCATATATATGTATGGAGTGTAGTTTGCAACTGAAAATAAAATTTCTATTACTACCATGGTTGGTGAAGTTCGGCTTCACACACACTTATCTCTAGAACTGATCATGTGGAGAGACATTCGTTCATCTAGCACAAAGGGAATATGTTGCATGAGAAAGTTTTACTCTGGTTTCTCAGTCTTTTTCATAGTACCGGTTTGAAGATCCTACAGTTTTCACTTTAAAAGCGAGTTGGATTTAGAACCTCCCAATATAACTTTATGGAGTGTAGTTTGCAACTGAAAACAAACTTTGTGTTCCCAACAAGCTAGATGAATGACGGCTTCCACACACACCTATATCTCAGAACTGAGCATGTGGAGAGACGTTCGTTCATTTAGCACATAGGGAATATGTTGCAGGAGAAAGTTTTACTCTGGTTTCTCAGTCTTTTTCCTAATACCGGTTTGAAGATCCTACAGTTTTCACTTTAAAACCGAGTTGGAGCTAGAACCTCCCAATATAAATGTATGGAGTGTAGTTTGCAACTGAAAACAAATTTTGTGTTCCCAAAAACCTAGGTGAATACGGCTTGCACACACACTTATCTCTCAGAAATGAGCATGTGGAGAGATGTTCGTTCATCTAACACAAATGGATCGGGTAGCAGGAGAAACTTTTACAATGGATTCTCAGTCGGTTTCCTAGTTCCGCTTTGAATTTCTTGCAGTTTTCACTGTATAATTGTGTTGGAGCTTGTACCTCCCCGTATATATATATGGATAGTAGTTTGAAACTGAAAAGAATTTTTGTGTTCCCAACAAGCTATTTGAAAACGGCTTTCACACACACTTATCTCTCAGAACTGAGCATGTGGAGAGACGTTCGTTCATCTAGCAGAAAATGGCGGTGTTGCAGGGAAATTTTACTCTGGTTTCTCAGTCTTTTTCCTAGTGCCGGTTTGAAGTTTCTGCAGTTTTCAGTTTAAAACCGAGTTGTAGCTAGTACCTCCCCATATATATTTATGGATTGTAGTTTGCAACTGAAAAGTAATTTTGTGTTCCCAACAAGCTATGTGAAGGACGGCTTTCACACCCAATTTTCTCTCAGAACTGAGCATGTGGAGAGACGTTCGTTCATGTAGCACAATGGGAACTGTTTGCAGGAGAAACTTTTATTCCGGTTTCTCAGTATGTTTCCTTGTGCTGGTTGAAGATTCTGCGGTTTTCACTGTAAAACCGAGTTGGTGCTAGTACCTCCCCATAGATGTGTATGGAGTATTGTTTGCAAATGTAAAGAATATTTGTGTTCCCAACAAGTTAGGTGAAATTCAGCTTCACACACAGTTATCTCTAGAATTGAGCATGTGGAAAGACGTTCATTCATCTAGCACATAGGGAACGTTTTGCAGGAGAAACTATTACTCTGGTTTCTCAATCTGTTTCCTAGTGCCGGTTTGTAGTTACTGCAGTTTTCAGTGTAAAACCGAGTTGGAGCTTGTACCTCCCCTTATATATATTTATGGGTGTAGTTTGCAACTGAAAAGAAATTTTGTGTTCCCAACAAGCTAGGTAAAGGACGGCTTTCACACACACATATCTCTCAGAACTGAGCATGTGGAGAGACGTTCGTTCATCTAGCACAAATTGAACGGGTTGCAGGAGAAAGTTTACTCTGGTTTTCATTTTGTTTCCTAGTGTCAGTTAGAAGTTCCTCTAGTTTTTACTGTAAAACCGATTTGTAGCTAGTACATCCCCATATACATATATATGGAGTGTAGTTTGCAATTGAAAATAAAATTTGTATTCCTAAAAAGCTAGGTGAATTTCGGCTTCACACACACTTATCTCTAGGATTGAGCATATGAAAAAATTTTATTCATCTACAAAATATGGTACGGTTTGCAGGAGAAATATTTACTCTGGATTCTCAGTCTGTTTCCTAGTGCCTGTTTTAAGTTCCTGCAGTTTTCACTGTAAAACAAATTTGGAGCTTGTACCTCCCCATATATATTTATGGAGTGTAGTTTGCCACTGAAAAGAAATTTTGTGTTCCCCACATGCTATGTGAATGACGGCTTTCACAGAGAATTATCTCTCATAACTGAGCATGTGGAGTGTCATTCGTTTATTTAGCACAAAGGGAACGAGTTGCAGGAGAATCTTTTACTCTGTTTTCTCAGTCTTTTTCCCAGTACAGGTATGGAGATCCTACAGTTATCACATTAAAACCGAGTTGGAGCTAGTACCTCCCAATATAAATATATGGAGTGTAGACTGCAACTGAAAAAAACTTTGTTTTCCCAACAAGCTAGGTGAATGACGGCTTCCACACACACTTATCTCACAGAACTGAACATGTGGAGAGACGTTCGTTCATCTAGCACAACGGGAACGGGTTGTAAGAGAAACATTTAGTCTGGTTCCTCAGTCTGTTTCCTAGTGACGAGTTGATGTTCCAGCAGTTTTCACTGTAAAACTGAGCTGGAGGTAGAACATCGCCATATATACGTATGGAGTGTAGTTTGCAACTGAAAAGAAACTTTGTGTTCCCAACAAGCTAGTTGAATCACGGCTTTAACACACACTTATCTCTCAGACCTGAGCATGTGGAGAGATATTCGTTCATCTAGCACAAAAGGAATATATTTCAGGAGAAACTTTTACTCTGGTTTCTCAGTCTTTTTCCTAGTACCGGTTTGAAGATCCTACAGTTTTCACTTTAAAACCGACTTGGAACTAGTACATCCCCGTATATATGTATGGATTTTAGTTTGCAGCTGAAAAGAAACTTTGTGTTCCCAACAAGCTATGTGAAGGACGGCTTTCACACACAATTATCTCTCAGAACTGAGCATGTGGAGAGAAATTCGCTCATCTAGCACAAATTAAACTGTTTGCAGGAGAAAGTTTACTCAGGGTTCTCAGTCTGTTTCATAGTGTCGGTAAGATGTTCCTCTAGATTTCAGTGTAGAACAGATTTGGAGCTAGTACATCCCAATATATATGTAAGGAGTGTAGTTTTCTACTGAAAAGAAAATTTGTGTCTCCAACAAGCTAGGTGAAGGACGGCTTTCACACACAATTATCTCTCAGAACTGAGCATGTGGAGAGACGTTCGTTCATCTAGCACAAAGGGAACGGTTTGCAAGAGAAATATATAGTCTGGTTTCTCAGTCTCTTTCCTAGTGCCAAGTTGATGTTTTTGCAGTTTTCACTGTAAACCCGATTTGGAGCTATTACATCCCCTTATATATGTATGGAGTGTAGTTTGCAACTGAAAAGAAAATTTGTATTCCTAACAAGCAAGTTGAATTTCGGCTTCACACACACTTATCTCTAGAACAGAGCATGTGGAGAGACGTTCATTCATCTAGCACAAATGGAATTGTTTGCAGGAGAAACATTTACTCTGGATTCTCAGTCTTTTCCTTGTACCAGTTTGAAGATCCTATATTTATCACATTAAAACCGAGTTGGAACTAGTACCTACCAATATAAACGTATGGTGTGTATTCTGCAACTGAAAACAAACTTTGTGTTCCCAACAAGCTAGGTGAATCACGGCTTCCACACACACTTATCTCTCAGAAATGAGCATGTGGAGAGATGTTCGTTCATCTAGCACAAGTGGAACGGATAGCAGGAGAAAATATTACAATGGTTTCTCAGACATTTTCCTAGTTCCGGTTGAAATTTCTTGCAGATTTCACGGTAATATTGTGTTGGAACTTGTACCTCCCCGTATATATGTATGGAGTGTAGTTTGAAACTGAAAAGAATTTTTGTGTTCCCAACAAGCTAGTTGAAAAACGGCTTTCACACACACTTATCTCTGAGAACTGAGCATGTGGACAGACGTTCGTTCATCTAGCACCAAGGGAACGGGTTTCAGGAGAAACTTTTACTCTGGTTTTTCTTCTGTTTCCTAGTGCCGAGTTGATGTTCCTGTAGTTTTCACTGTGAAACCGAGCTGGAGGTAGAACCTCCCCATATATACGTATGGAGTGTAGTTTGCAACTAAAAAGAATTTTGTATTCCTAACAAGCTATGTGAAGTTCGGGTTCACACACACTTAACCCTAGAACTGAGCATGTGGAGAGACGTTCATTCATCTAGCACAAAGGGAACGGTTTGCAGGAGTAATTTTTACTCTGGATACTCAGACTGTTCTTAGTGCCTGTTTGATGTTCCTGCAGTTTTCACTGTAAAACCGATTTGGAGCTTTTACCTCCCCATATATATGTATGGAATTTAGTTTGCAAATGAAAAGAAATTTTGTGATCCCAGCAAGCTATGTGAAGGACGCCTTTCACACACCCTTATCTCTCAGAACTTTGCTTGTGGAGAGACGTTCGTTCATCTAGCACAAAGGGAACGGTTTGCAGGTGAAACTATTACTCTTTTTTCTCAGTCTGTTTCCTAGTGCCGGTTTGAAGTTACTGCAGTTTTCAGTGTAAAACCGAGTTGGAGCTTGTAACTACCCATATATATGTAAGTAGTGTAGTTTGCAGCTGAAATGAAACTTTGTGTTCCCAACAAACTTTGTGAAGGACGGCTTTCACACACAATTATCTCTCAGAACTGAGCATGTGGAGAGAGATTCGTTCATCTGGCACAAATTGAACTGTTTGCAGGAGAAATTTTACTCTGCTTTCTCAGTCTGTTTCATAGTGTCGATAAATGTTCCTCCTGTTTTCACTGTAGAACCGATTTGGAGCTAGTATATCCCCATATATATGTATGGAGTGTAGTTTGCAACTGAAAAGAAAATTTGTATTACTAACAAGCAAGGTGAATTTCGGCTTCACACACACTTATCTCTAGAACAGAGCATGTGGAGAGACGTTCATTCATCTAGCACAAATGGAATTGTTTGCAGGAGAAACATTTACTCTGGATTCTCAGTCTTTTCCTTGTATCGGTTTGAAGATCCTACATTTATCACATTAAAACCGAGTTGGAAATAGTACCTACCAATATAAACGTATGGTGTGTAGTTTGCAACTGAAAACAAACTTTTTGTTCCCATCAAGCTAGGTGAATCATGGCTTTCACACACACATATCTCTCAGAAATGAGCATGTGTAGAGATGTTCGTTCATCTAGCACAAATGGAACGGGTAGCATGAGAAAATTTTACAATGGTTTCTCAGACTTTTTCCTAGTTCCGGTTTGAATTTCTTGCAGTTTTCACGGTAATATTGTGTTGGAACTTGTACCTCCCCGTATATATGTATGGAGTGTAGTTTGAAACTGAAAAGAATTTTTGTGTTCCCAACAAGCTAGTTGAAAAACGGCTTTCACACACACTTATCTCTGAGAACTGAGCATGTGGACAGACGTTCGTTCATCTAGCACCAATGGAACGGGTTGCAGGGAAACTTTTACTCTGGTTTCTCTTCTGTTTCCTAGTGCCGAGTTGATGTTCCTGCAGTTTTCACTGTAAAACCGATTTGGAGCTTTTACCTCCCCATATATATGTATGGAATTTTGTTTGCAAATGAAAAGAAATTTTGTGATCCCAGCAAGCTATGTGAAGGACGCTTTTCACACACCCTTATCTCTCAGATCTTTGCTTGTGGAGAGACGTTCGTTCATCTAGCACAAATGGAACGGTTTGCAGGTGAAACTATTACTCTTTTTTCTCAGTCTGTTTCCGAGTCCCGGTTGGAAGTTACTGCAGTTTTCAGTGTAAAACCGAGTTGGAGCTTGTAACTACCCATATATATGTATGTATTGTAGTTTGCAGCTGAAATGAAACTTTGTGTTCCCAACAAGCTTTGTGAAGGACGGCTTTCACACACAATTATCTCTCAGAACTGAGAATGTGGAGAGACATTCGTTCATCTGGCACAAATTGAACTGTTTGCAGGAGAAATTTTACTCTGGTTTCTCAGTCTGTTTCATAGTGTCGATAAATGTTCCTCCAGTTTTCACTGTAGAACCGATTTGGAGCTAGTACATTCCCATATATATGTATGGAGTGTAGTTTGCTACTGAAAAGAAATTTTGTGTTTCAAACAAGCTAGTTGAAGTACGGATTTCACACACACTTATCTCTCAGAACTGAGCATGTGGAGAGACGTTCGTTCATCTAGCACAAAGTGAACGGGTTGCAAGAGAAACATTTATTCGTGTTTCTCAGTCTCTTTCCTAGTGCCAAGTTGATGTATTTGCACTTTTCACTGTAAACCAGAGTTGGAGCTATTACATCCACATATATATGTAAGGAGTGTAGTTTGCAACACAAAAGAAAATTTGTATTAATAACAAGCAAAGTGAAGTTCGGCTTCACACACACTTATCTCTATAACAGGGCATGTGGAGAGACGTTCATTCTTCTAGCACAAAGGGAAATGTTTGCAGGAGAAACATTTACTCTGGATTCTAAGTCTGTTTCCTTGTACCGGTTTGAAGATCCTCCTTTATTCAGTTTAAAACCGAGTTGGAGCAAGTACATCCCCGTATATATTTATGGAGTGTAGTTTTCAAGTGAAAAGAAATTTTGTGATCCCAACAAGCTATGTGAAGGACGGCTTTCACACACACTTATCTCTCAGAACTGAGCATGTGGAGAGACGTTCGTTCATCTAGCACAAAGGGAACGGTTTGCAGGAAAAACTAATACTCTGTTTCTCAGTCTGTTTCCTAGTGCCGGTTTGAAGTTACTGCAGTTTTCAGTGTAAAACCGTTTTGGAGCTAATAACTACCCGTATATATGTATGGAGTGTAGTTTGCAATTGAAAAGTAATTTTGTGTTCCCAACAAGCTATGTGAAGAATGGCTTTCACACACACATATCTCTCAGAACTGAGCATGTGGAGAGACGTTCGTTCATCTAGCACAAAGGGAATATGTTGCATGAGAAAGTTTTACTCTGGTTTCTCAGTCTTTTTCATAGTACCGGTTTGAAGATCCTACAGTTTTCACTTTAAAACCGATTTGGAGCTAGTACATCCCCGTATAAATGTATGGATTTTAGTTTGCAGCTGAAAAGAACTTTGTATTCCCAACAAGCTATGTGAAGGACTGCTTTCACACAAAATTAACTCTCAGAACAGAGCGTGTGGAGAGACATTCGTTCATCTAGCACAAAGTGAACTGTTTTCAGGAGAATGTTTACTCTGGTTTCTCAGTCTGTTTCATAGTGTCGGTATGAAGTTCCTCCAGTTTTCACTGTAGAAATGATTTGGAGCTAGTACCTCCCCATATATATGTATGGAGTGTAGTTTACAAGTGAAAATAATATTTGTATTCCTAACAAGCTAGGTGAAGTTCGGCTTCACACACACTTATCTCTAGAACTGAGCATGTGGAGAGACGTTTGTTCATCTAGCACAAAGGGAAGGTTTGCAGGAGCAACGTTTACTCTGGATTCTCATTCTGTTTCCTAGTGCCGGTTAAAGTTCCTGCAGTTTACACAGTAAAACCGAGTTGGAACTAGTAATTCCTCATATATATGTATGGAGTGTAGTTTGCTAGTGAAAAGAAATTTTGTGATCCCAGCAATCTATGTGAATGACGGCTTCACACACACTTATCTCTCAGAAACGAGCATGAGGAGAGACGTTCTTTCATCTAGCACAATGGGAACGGGTTGCAGGAGAAACTTTTACTCTGGTATCTCAGCCTGTTTCCTAGTACCGAGTTGAAGTTCCTGCAATTTTCACTGTAAAACCGAGTTGGATCCTGTACCTCGCCATAGATGTGAATGGGTATAGTTTGCAACTGAAAAGAAAATTTTTCTTCCCAACAAGTTAGGTGAAATTCGGCTTCACACACACTTATCTCTAGAATTGAGCATGTGGAGAGACGTTCATTCATCTATCACAAAGGGAACTGTTTGCAGCAGAAACTTTTACTCTGGTTTCTCAGTCTATTTCCTAGTACCGGTTTGAAGATCCTACAGTTTTCACTTTAAAACCGATTTGGAGCTAGTACTTCCCAATATAAATGTATGGAGTGCTGTTTGCAACTGAAAACAAACTTTGTGTTCCCAAAAAGCTAGGTGAATGACGGCTTCCACACACACTTATCTCTCAGAAATGAGCATGTGGAGAGACGTTCGTTGTTCTAGCACAAATGGATCGGGTAGCAGGAGAAACTTTTACAATGCATTCTCAGTCTGTTTCCTAGTTCCGGAATGAATTTCTTGCAGTTTTCACGGTAAAATTGTGTTGGAGCTTGTACCTCCCCGTATATATTTATGGAGATTAGTTTGAAACTGAAAAGAATATCTGTGTTCCCAACAAGCTAGTTGAAAGGTGGCTTTCACACACAATTATCTCTCAGAACTGAGCATATGGAGAGAAGTTCGTTCATGTAGCACAGAGGGAAAGGTTTGCAGGAGAAACTTTTAGTCTATTTCTCAGTCTGTTTCCTAGTGCCGGTTTGAAGATCCTGCAGTTTTCACTTTAAACCCGAGTTGGAGCTAGTACATCCCCGTATATTTGTATGGAGTGTAGTTTGCAACTGAAAACAATCTTTGGGTTTCCAACAATCTAGGTGAAGTACGGCTTTCACAAAAACTTATCTCTCAGAACTGAGCATGTGGAGAGACGTTCATTCATCTAGCACAAAGGGAACGTTATTCAGGAAAAAATTTACTCTGGTTTCTCAGGCAGTTTCCTAGTGTCGGTTAGAAGTTCCTCCAGTTTACACTGTAAAACCGATTTGGAGATAGTACCTCCCCATATATATATTTATGGAGTGTAGTTTGCAACTGAAAATAAAATTTGTATTCCTAACAAGCTGGTGAAGTTCGGCTTCACACATACTTATCTCAAGAACTGAGCATGTGGAGAGACGTTCATTCATCTAGCACAAAGGGAACGGTTTGCAGAAGAAATTTTTACTCTGGATTCTCAGTCTGTTTCTTAGTGCCGGTTTGAAGATTCTGAGGTTTTCACTTTAAACCCGAGTTGGAGCTAGTACATCCCCGTATATATGTATGGAGTTTAGTTTGCAACTGAAAAGAAACTTTGTGTTCCCAAGAAGCTAGGTGAAGGACGGCTTTCACACACAGTTATCTCTCAGAACTGAGCATGTGGAGAGACGTTCGTTCATGTAGCACAGTGGGAACGGTTTTGCAGGAGAAAGTTAACTCTGGTTTCTCAGTGTGTTTCCTTGTGCCGGTTTGAAGATCCTGCAGATTTCACTTTAAAAACGAGTTGGAGGTAGTACCTCCCCATATATATGTATGGAGTGTAGTTTGCAACTTAAAAGGAACTTTGTGTTCCCAAGAAGCTAGATGAAGGACGTAATTCACACACACTTTTCTCTCAGAACTGAGCATGTGGAGAGACTTTCATTCATCTAGCAAAAAGGGAACGTGTTGCAGGAGAAAGTTTTACTCTGGTTTCACAGTCTTTTTCATAGTACCGGTTTGAAGAACCTACAGTTTTCACTTTAAAAGCGAGTTGGAGCTAGAACATCCCAATATAACTTTATGGATTGTAGTTTGCAACTGAAAACAAACTTTGTGTTCCCAACAAGCTAGGTGAATGACGGCATCCACACACACTTATCTCTCAGAAATGAGCATTTGGAGAGACGTTCGTTCATCTAGCACAAATGGAACGTGTAGCATGTGAAACTTTTACAATGGATTCTCAGTCTGTTTCCTAGTTCCGGTTTGAATTGCTTGCAGTTTTAACTGTAAAATGGTGTTGGAGCTTGTACCTCCCCGTACAAATTTATGGAGAGTAGTTTGAAACTGAAAAGAATTTTTGTGTTCCCAACAAGCTAGTGGAAAGATGGCTTTCACACACTCTTATCTCTCAGAAATGAGCTTATGGGGAGACGTTCGTTCAACTAGCACAAAGGGAACAGTTTGCAAGGGAAACATTTATTCTGGATTCTCAGTCTGTTTCCTAGTGCCGAGTTGAGGGTCATGCAGTTATCACTCTAAATCCGAGCTGGAGTTAGAATCTCAACATATATGTGTATTGAGTGTAGTTTGCAACTGAAAGAAAAATTGTATTCCTAACAAGCTATGTGAAGTTTGGATTCATACACATTTATCTCTAGAACTGAGCATGTGGAGAGACGTTCATTCATGTAGCAGAAATGGTACGGTTTGCAGGAGCAATTTTTACTCTGGATTCTCAGTCTGTTTCTAGTTCCTGTTTGATATTCCTGCAGTTTTCGCTGTAAAACCGATTTGGAGCTTATACCTCCCCGTAAATATGAATGGACTTTAGTTTGCAACTGAATAGAAATTTTGTGATCCCAGCAAGCTATGTGAAGGACGGCATTCACACACATTTATTTCCCAGAACTGAGCATGTGGAGACACTTTCGCTCATCTAGCACAAAAGTAACGGTTTGCATGAGAAACTATTACTGAGGATTCTCAGTCTGTTTCCTAGTGCCGGTTTGAAGTTACTGCAGTTTTCAGTGTAAAACCATGTTGGAGCAAGTAACTACCCATATATATATTTATGGAGTTAATTTGCCACTGAAAATAAAATTTGTATACCTAAAAAGCTGGTGAAGTTCGGCTTCACACATACTTATCTCTAGAACTGAGCATGTGGAGAGACGTTCATTCATCTTGCAAAAAGGGAACGGTTTACAGAGGAAATTTTTACTCTGGATTCTCAGTCTGTTTCCTAGTGCCGAGTTGATGTTCCTGCAGTTTTCACTGTAAAACCGAGCTGGAGGTAGAACCTCAACACATATATGTATGGAGTGTAGTTAGCAACTGAAAGAGAATTTGTATTCCTAACAAGCTATGTGAATTTTGGCTTCACACACACTTATCTCTAGATCTGAGCATGTGGATAGACGTTCATTCATGTAGCAAAAATGGTACGGTATTCAGAAGAAATTTTTACTCTGGATTCTCAGTCTGTTCCTACTTCCTGTTTGATATTCCTGCAGTTTTCGCTGTAAAACCGATTTGGAGTTTATACTTCCCCGTATATATGTATGGAGTTTGGTTTGCAACTGAAAAGAAATTTTGTGATCCCAGCAAGCTATGTGAAGGACGGCATTCACACACATTTATCTCTCAGGATTGAGCATGTGGAGAGACGTTCGTTCATCTAGCACAAATGTAACGGTTTGCAGGAGAAACTATTACTCTGCTTTCTCAGTCTGTTTCCTAGTGCCGATTTGAAGTTACTGCAGTTTTCAGTGTAAAACCGTTTTGGAGTAAGTAACACCCCATATATATGTATGGAGTGTATTTTGCAACTGAAAAGAAACTTTGTGTTCCCAACAAACTATGTGAAGTACGGCTTTCACACACATTTATCTCTCAGAACTGAGCATGTGAATAGACGTTCGTTCATCTATCACAAATTGAAAGGTTTGGAGGAGAAAGTTTACTCTGGTTTATCTGTGTTTCCTAGTGTCGTTTAGATGTTCCTCCAGTTTTTAATGTAAAACAGATTTGGAGCTAGTACATCCCCATATATATGTATGGAGTGTAGTTTGCAACTGAAAATAAAATTTCTATTACTACCATGGTTGGTGAAGTTCGGCTTCACACACACTTATCTCTCGAACTGAGCATGTGGAGAGACGTTCATTCATTTAGCCCAATGAGAAAGGTTTGCAGGAGCAACGTTTACTCTGGTTTCTCATTCTGTTACCTAGTGCCGGTTGAAGTTCCTGCAGTTTTCACAATAAACCCGAGTTGGAGCTAGTACCTCCCCATATATTTTTATGGAGTGTAGTTTGCAAGTGAAAACAAACTTTATGTTCCCAACAAGCTAGATGAATGACGGCTTCCACACACACCTATATCTCAGAACTGAGCATGTGGAGAGACGTTCGTTCATTTAGCACAAAAGGAATATTTTGCAGGAGAAAGTTTTTCTCTGGTTTCTCAGTCTTTTTCCTAATAACGATTTGAAGATCCTACAGTTTTCACTTTAAAACTGAGTTGGAGCTAGAACCTCCCAATATAAATGTATGGAGTGTAGTTTGCAAGTGAAAACAAATTTTGTGTTCCCAAAAACCTAGGTGAATGACGTCTTCCACACACACTTATCTCTCAGAAATGAGCATGTGGAGAGACGTTCTTTCATCTAACACAAATGGAACGGTTAGCAGGAGAAACTTTTACAATGGATTCTCAGTCTGTTTCCAAGTTCCGCTTTGAATTTCTTGCAGTTTTCACTGTATAATTGTGTTGGAGCTTGTACCTCCCCGTATATATATATGGATAGTAGTTTGAAACTGAAAAGAATTTTTGTGTTCCCAACAAGCTAGTTGAAAACGGCTTTCACACACAATTATCTCTCAGAAATGAGCATGTGGAGAGACGTTCGTTCATCTAGCAGAAAATGGCCGGGTTGCAGTGAAATTTTACTCTGGTTTCTCAGTCTTTTTCCTAGTGCTGGTTTGAAGTTTCTGCAGTTTTCAGTTTAAAACCGAGTTGGTGCTAGTACCTCCCCATAGATGTTTATGGAGTATAGTTTGCAACTGAAAAGAATATTTGTGTTCCCAACAAGTTAGGTGAAATTCAGCTTCACACACATTTATCTCTAGAATTGAGCATGTGGAAAGACGTCCATTCATCTAGCACATAGGGAACGTTTTGCAGGAGGAACTATTACTCTGGTTTCTCAATCTGTTTCCTAGTGCCGGTGTGTAGTTACTGCAGTTTTCAGTGAAAAACCGAGTTGGAACTAGTAACTCCCCATATAAATATGTGGAGTGTAGTTAGGATCTCAAAAGAACCTTTGTGATCCCAACAAGGTAGGTGAAGCATGGATTTCACACACACTTTTCTCTCAGAACTGAGCATGTGGAGAGACGTCCGTTCATCTTGAAAAAAGGGAACGGTTTGCAGGAGAAAATTTTCTCTTGATTCTCAGTCTGTTTCCTACTGCCTCTTTTATTTTCCTCCAGTTTTCACAGTAAAATCGATTTTTAGCTTGTACCTCTCCATAAATATTTATGGAGTGTAGTTTGCCACTGAAAAGAAATTTTGTGTTCCCAACAAGCTATGTGAAATACGGCTTTCACACACACTTATCTCTCAGAATTGAGCATGTGGAGAGACATTCGTTCATGAAGCACAATGGGAACGGTTTGCAGGAGAAACTTTTATTCTGGCATCTCAGTCTGCTTCCTAGTGCCGGTTTAAACATCCTGCAGTTTTCACTTTAAACACAAGTTGAAGCTAGCACCTCCCCATATATATGTATGGAGTGTAGTTTGCAACTGAAAAGAAATTTTGTGTTCCCAACAAGCTAGGTAAAGGACGGCTTTCACACACACATTTCTCTCAGAACTGAGCATGTGGAGAGACGTTCGTTCATCTAGACCAAAGGGAAAGGTTTGAAGGTGCAACGTTTACTATGGTTTCTCATTCTATTTCTTAGTGCCGGTTGAAGTTCCTGCAGTTTTCACATTAAAACCGAGTTGGAGCTTGTACCACCCCATTTATATGTATGGAGTGTAGTTTGCAACTGAAAAAAAAACATTCTGTTCCCAACAAGCTTGTTGAAGGACGGCTTCCACACACAATTATCTCTCAGAAATGAGCATGTGGAGAGATGTTCGTTCATCCAGCACAAATGGAACGGGTAGCAGGAGAAACTTTTACAATGGATTCTCAGTCTGTTTCCTAGTTCCGTTTTGAATTTCTAGCAGTTTTCACTGTAAAATGGTGTTGGAGCTTGTACCTCCCCGTATATATTTATGGAGAGTAGTTTGAAACTGAAAAGAATTTTTGTGTTCACAACAAGCTAGTTGAAAGACGACTTTCACACACACTTATCTCTCAGAACTGAGCATGTGCAGAGACGTTCGTTCATCTAGCAGTAAATGAACGGCTTGCAGGAGAAATTATACTCTGGTTTCTCAGTCTGTTTCCTAGTCCCGGTTTGAAGTTACTGCAGTTTTCAGTTTCAAACCGAGTTGGAGCTAGTACCTCCCCATATACATTTATGGAGTGTAGTTTGCAAATGAAAAAAAATTTTGTGTTCCCAAAAAGTTAGGTGAAATTCGGCTTCACACACACTTATCTCTAGAATTGAGCATGTGGAGAGATGTTCATTCATCTAGCACAAATTGAACGGGTTGTAGGAGAAAGTTTACTCTGGTTTTCAGTTTGTTTCCTAGTGTCAGATAGAAGTTCCTCTAGTTTTACTGTAAAACCGATTTGTATCTAGTACATCCCCATATATATGTATTGAGTGTAGTTTGCAACTGAAAATAAAATTTGTATTCCTAAAAAGCTAGGTGAATTTCGGCTTCACACACACTTATCTCTAGAACTGAGCATGTGAAAAAACGTTTATTCATCTTCAAAATATGGTACGGTTTGCAGGAGAAATATTTACTCTGGATTCTCAGTCTGTTTCCTAGTGCCTGTTTTAAGTTCCTGCAGTTTTCACTGTAAAACAGAATTGGAGCTTGTACCTCCCCATATATATTTATGGAGTGTAGTTTGCCACTGAAAAGAAATTTTGTGTTCCCCACATGCTATGTGAATGACGGCTTTCACAGAGAATTATCTCTCATAACTGAGCATGTGGAGAGTCGTTCGTTTATCTAGCACAAAGGGAACGAGTTGCAGGAGAAACTTTTACTCTGTTTTCTCAGTCTTTTTCCCAGTACAGTTATGGAGATCCTGCAGTTATCACATTAAAACCGAGTTGGAGCTAGTACCTCCCAATATAAATATATGAAGTGTAGATTGCAACTGAAAAAAACTTTGTTTTCCCAACAAGCTAGGTGAATGACGGCTTTCACACACACTTATCTCTCAGAACTGAGTATGTGGAGAGACGTTCGTTCATCTAGGACAACGGGAACGGGTTGCAAGAGAAACATTTAGTCTGGTTCCTCAGTCTGTTTCCTAGTGCCGAGTTGATGTTCCGGCAGTTTTCACTGTAAATCTGAGCTGGAGGTAGAACATCCCCATATATATGTATAGATTGTAGTTTGCAAATGAAAAGAAACTTTGTGTTCCCAACAAGCTAGTTGAAGGACCGATTTCACACACAATTATCTCTCAGATCTGAGCATGTGGAGAGTCGTTCGTACATGTAGCACAAAAGGAACGGTTTTGCATGAGAAACTTTCAGTCTGGTTTCTCAGTATGATTCCTAGTGCCGGTATGAAGATACTTCAGTTTTCACTTTAAAATCGAGTTGGGGGCTAGTACGTCCCGTATATATTTATGGAGTGTAGTTTGCAACTGAAAAGAAACTTTTGTGTTCCCAACAAGCTAGGTGAATCAACGGCTTTCACACACACTTATCTCTCAGATCTGAGCATGTGGAAGAGATATTCGTTCATCTAACACAAAAGGAATATATTTCAGGAGACACTTTTACGGTCTGGTTTCTCAGTATTTTTCCTAGTTACCTGGTTTGAAGATCCTACAGTTTTCACTTAAACCGACTTGGTGCTAGTACATCCCCGTATATATGTATGGATTTTAGTTTGCAGCTGAAAAGAAAATTTGTGTTCCCAAAGCTATGTGAAGGACGGCTTTCACACACAATTATCTCTCAGATCGAGCATGTGGAGAGAAATTCGCTCATCTAGCACAAATTAAACTGTTTGCAGGAGAAAGTTTACTCAGGGTTCTCAGTCTGTTTTCATAGTGTCGGTAAGATGTTCCTCCAGATTTCAGTGTAGAAGAAATTTGGAACTATACATCCCAATATATATGTATGGATTGTACTTTGCTACTGAAAAGAATCTTTGTGTTTCCAACAAGCTAGGTGAAGGACGGCTTTCACACACACTTATCTCTCAGAACTGAGTATGTGGAGAGACTTTCGTTCATCTAGCACAAAGGGATCGGTTTACAAGGGAAAAATATTGTCTGGTTTCTCAGTCTCTTTCCTAGTTCCAAGTTGATGTTTTTGCAGTTTTCACTGTAATCCCGATTTGGAGCTATTACATTACATTATATATGTATGGAGTGTAGTTTGCAACTGAAAAGAAAACTTGTATTCCTAACAAGCGAGGTGAATTTCGGCTTCACACTCACTTATCTCTAGAACAGAGCATGTGGAGAGACGTTCATTCATCTAGCACAAATGGAATTGTTTGCAGGAGAAACATTTACTCTGGATTCTCAGTCTTTTCCTTGTACCGGTTTGAAGATCCTACACTTATCACATTAAAAGCGAGTTGAAACTATTACCTATCAATATAAATATATGGTGTGTATTTTGCAACTGAAAACAAACTTTGTGTTCCCAACAAGCAAGGTGAATGACGGCTTAAACACACACATATCTCTCAGAAATGAGCATGTGGAGAGACGTTCGTTCATCTAGCACAAATGGAACGGGTAGCAGGAGAAAATATTACAATGGTTTCTCAGACTTTTTCCTAGTTCCGGTTTGAATTTCTTGCAGTTTTCACGGTAATATGGTGTTGGAACTTGTACCTCCCCGTATATATATATGGAGTGTAGTTTGAAACTGAAAAGAATTTTTGTGTTCCCAACAAGCTAGTTGAAAAACGGATTTCACACACAATTATCTCTGAGAACTGAGCATATGGAGAGACGTTCTTTCATCTAGCACAAAGGGAATGGGTTGCAGGAAAAACTTTTACTCTGGATTCTCTGTCTGTTTCCTAGTGCCGAGTTGATGTTCCTGTAGTTTTCACTCTAAAACCCAGCTGGAGGTAGAACCACCCCATATATATGTATGGAGTGTAGTTTGCAACTAAAAAGAATTTTTTATTCCTAACAAGCTCTGTGAAGTTCGGGTTCAAACACACTTAACCCTAGAACTGAGCATGTGGAGAGACGTTCATTCAATCTAGCACAAAGGAACGGTTTGCAGGAGAAATTTTTATTCTGGATATCAGACTGTTCTTAGTGCCTGTTTGATGTTTCCTGCAGTTTTCACTGTAAAACCGATTGGAGCTTTTACCTCCCCATATATATGTATGGATTTAGTTTGCAACTGGAAAGAAATTTTGTGATCCCAGCAAGCTATGTGAAGGACGGCTTTCACACACCCTTATCTCTCAGAACTGTGCTTGTGGAGAGACGTTCTTTCATCTAGCACAAAGGAACAGTATCAGAGAAACTATTACTCTTTTTTCTCAGTCTGTTTCCTATCCCGTTGGAAGTTACTGCAGTTTTCAGTGTAAAACCGAGTTGGAGCTGTAATTACCCATATATATGTATGTAGTGTAGTTTGCAGCTGAAATGAAACTTTGTGTTCCCAACAAGCTTTGTGAAGGACGGCTTTCACACACAGTTATCTCTCAGAACTGAGCATGTGGAGAGAC
>NC_045726.1:1324708-1424144 GCF_009834535.1 Camelus ferus
AAACTTTGTGTTCCCAAAAAGCTGGTGAAGACGGCTTTCAAAAATATTTATCTATCAGATCTGATCATGTGGAGAGACTTTTGTTCATCTAGCACAAAAGGAACGGGTTGCAGGAAAACTTTTCCTCTGGTTTCACAGTCTGTTTACAAGGGCCGGTTTGTCGTTCCTTCAGTTCTCACTGTAAAACCGAGTTGGAGATATTACCTCCCCATATATATGTATGGAGTGGAGTTGGCCCCTGAAAAAAAACTGTGTTGTCAACAAGCTAGGTGTAGGACTGCATTCACACACACTTATCTCTCAGAACTGAGCATGTGGAGAGACGTTCGTTCATCTAGAACAAAGGGAACGGTTTGCAGGAGAAACTTTTACTCTGGTTTCTAAGTCTGTTTCCTAGTGCCGGTATTATGTTCCTGCAATTTTCACTGTAAAACCGAGATGGAGCTATTACCTCCCCATATATATGTATGGAGTGGTGTTTGTAAGTGAAAATATTCTTTGTGTTTCCAACAAGCTAGGTGAATGACGGCTTTCACACACAATTACCTCTCAGAACTAAGCATGTGGAGAGACTTTCGTTCATCTAGCAAAAAGGGAACGGTTTGCAGGAGAAACTTTTACTCTGGTTTCTCAGTCTGTTTCCTATTGCTGGTTTGAAGTTCCTGAAGTTTTCACTGTAAAACCGTGTTGGAGCTTCTACCTCCCCATATATATATATGGAGTGGAGTTTGCAACTTAAAAGAAACTTTGTGTTCTCAACAAGCTAGGTGAAGTACGGCTTTCACACACACTTATCTCTCAGAAATGAGTATGTGGACAGACGTTCGTTCATCTAGCACAAAGGGAACGGGTTGCAGGAGAAACTTTTACTCCGTTTTTTCAGTCTGTTTCCTAGTGCCGGTTTGAAGTTCCTGCATTTTACACTGTAAAACAGTGTTGGAGCTAGTACCTCCCAATATATATATATGGAGTGCAGTTTGCAACTGAAAAGAAACTTTGTTTTCCAAGCAAGCTATATGAAGGAAGCTTTTCACACATTTTTCCTCTCAGAAATTAGCATGTGGAGAGACGTTCGTTCATGTAGCACAAATGGAACGTGTTGCAGGAGAAACTTTTCTCTGGTTTCTAAGTCTGTTACCTAGTGCCGATTTGAAGTTCCTGCATTTTTCACTGTAAAACAGATTTGGAGCTAGTACCACCCCATATATACGAATGGAGTGGATTTTGCAACTGAAAGGAGACTTGTGTTCCCAACAAGCTAGGTGAAGGATGGCTTTTACACACACTTATCTCTCAGAACTGAACATGTGGGGAGACGTTCGTTCATCTAGCACAAAGGGAACGGGTTGCAGGAGAAAATTTTGTCCTGGTTTCTCAGTCTGTTTCCTAGTCCGGTTTGAAGTTCCTGCAGTTTTCACAGTAAAACCGAGTTGGAACTATTACCTCCCCATATATATGTATGGATTGGTGTTTGCAAGTGAAAAGAAACTTTGTGATCCCAACAAGCTAAGTGAAGGACGGCTTTCACACACACTTATCTCTCAGAACTGATCATGTTGAGAGAAGTTCGTTCATCTAGCAAACTGAAAGGTTTGCTGAAGAAATTTTACTCTGGATTCTTAGTGTGTTTCCTAGTGCCACTTTGAAGATCCTGCAGTTTTCACTGTAAACCGAGTTGTAGCTAGTACCTCCCCATATATATGTATGGATGGGAGTTTGCAACTGAAAGGAGACTTTGTGTTCCGAACATTCTAGGTGAAGGACGGCTTTCACACACACTTATCTCTCAGAACTTTGCATGTGTAGAGACGTTCGTTCATCTAGCACAAAGGGAACGGGTTGTAGGTGAAATTTTTACTCTAGTTTCTCACTCTGTTTCCTAGTGCCGGTTTGAAGTTCCTGCAGTATTCACTGTAAAACAGAGATGAAGCTTGTACCTCCCCATATATATGTGTGGAGTGGTGTTTGTACCTGAAAAGAAACTTTGTGTTCCCAACAAGCAAAATGAAGTACTGCTTTCACACACTCTTATCACTCAGAACTGAGCATGTGGAGAGACAATCGTTCATCTAGCAAAAAGGGAACGGTTTGCAGGGAAATTTTACTCTGGTTTCTCAGTCTGTTTCCTAGTGCATGTTTGTATATCCTGCAGTTTACACTGTAAATCCGAGGTGGAGCTAGTACTTCCCCATATATATGTATGTAGTGGTGTTGGCCCCTGAAAAGAAACTTTGTGTTCCCAACAAGCTAGTTGAAGGGCAGCTTTCACACACACTTATCTCTCAGAACTTAGCATGTGGAGAGACGATCTTTCATCTAGCACAAAGGGAACGGTTTGCAGGGGAAACATTTACTCTTGTTTCTCAGCCTGTTTCCTAGTGCCGGTTTGCAGTTCCTGAAATTTTCACTGTAAAACCGAGTTGGAGCTTGTACCTCCCCATAAATATATATGGAGTGGAGTTTGCACCTATAAAGAAACTTTGTGTTTTAGCAAGCTAGTTGAAGGACGGCTTTCACACACACGTACACCTCAGAACTGAGCATGTGGAGAGACGTTCGTTCATCTAGCACAAAGGGAACGGATTGCAGGAGAAACTTTTACTCTGGTTTCTCATTCAGTTTCCTAGCGCCGGTTTGAATTTCCTGCAGTTTTCACAGTAAAATTGAGTTGGAGCTAGTACCTCCCCATATATATGTATGGATTGGTGTTTGCAACTGAATAGAAACTTCGTCTTCCCAACAAGCTAGGTGAAGAACGGCTTTCACAAACACTAATCTCTCAGAACTGAGCATGTGGAGAGACGTTCGTTCATCTAGCACAAATGGAAAGTGTGCAGGAGAAAATTTTACTCTGTTTCCCTAGTCTGTTTCCTAGTGCCGGTTTAATTTCCTGCAGTTTTCACTGTAAAACTGAGTGGGAGCTAGTACCTCCCCGTATATATTTATGGACTGGAGTTGGTAACTGAAAAGAAACTTTGTGTTCCCAACAAGCTAGGTGAAGGACGGCTTTCACACACACTTATCTCTCAGAACTGAGCATGTGGAGAGACTTTCGTTCATTTAGCAAAATGGGAATGGGTTGCAGGAGAAACTTTTACTCTGGTTTCTCAGTCTGTTTCCTAGTGCCGATTTGAAGTTCCTGCAGTTTTCACTGTAAAAGAATTTTTAAACTAGTACCTCCCCATATATATGTATGGAGTGGAGATTTCAACTGAAAGGAGATTTTGTGTTCCCAACAAGCTAGGTGAAGAACGGCTTTCACACACACTTTTCTATCAGAACTGAGTATGTGGAGACGTTCGTTCATCTAGCACAAAGGGAACGGGTTGCAGGAGAAACTTTTACTCTGGTTTCTCAGTCTGTTTCCTAGTGCCGGTTTGAAGTTCCTGCAGTTTTCACTGTAAAACCGAGTTGGAGTTATTACATCCCCTTATATATATTTGGAGTGGAGTTTGAACCTGAAAAGAAACTTTGTGTTCCCAACAAGCTAGATGAAGGACGGCTTTCACACACACTTATCTTTCAGAATTTAGCTTGTGGTGAGACTTTCGTTCATCAAGCACAAAGGGAAAGCTTTGAAGGGGAAACTTATTCTCTGGATCCTCAGACTCTTTCCTAGAGCCGGTTTGAAATTATTGCAGTTTTCACTGTAAAACCGAGTTGGGGCTAGTACCTAACCAGTATATATGTATGGAGTGAATTTTGCAATAGAAAGGTTTCTTTGTGTTCCCAAAGAGCTAGGTGACGGACGCTTTTCACACACACTTATCTCTCAGGACTGAGCATGTGGAGAGAAGTTCATTCATTTAGCAAAATGGGAATGGGTTGCAGGAAAAACTTTTACTCTGGTTTCTCATTCTGTTTCCTAGTGCCGATTTGATGTTCCTGCACTTTTCACTATAAAACCGAGTTGGAGCTAGTACCTCCCCATATATATATAATGAATGGAGTTTGCAACTGGAAGTACACTTAGTGTTGCAAACAAGCTAGGTGAAGAATTGCTTTCACACACACTTTTCTCTCAAAACTGAGCATGTGGAAACGTTCGTTCATCCAGCACAAACGGAAAGGTTTGCAGGAGATACTTTTATTCTGGTTTCTCAGTCTGTTTCCAAGTGCCAGTTTGATGTTCCTGCAGTTTTCACTGTAAATTCGAGTTGGATATAGTACTTCCCCATATATATATATGGAGTGGAATTTGCACCTGAAAAGAACATTTGTGTTCCCAACAAGCTAGGTGAAGGACGGCTTTCACACACACTTATCTCTCAGATCTGAGCATGTGGAGAGACCTTCTTTCATCTAACACAAAGGGAACGGGTTGAAGGAGAAATTTTACTCTGGTTTCTCAGTCTGTTTCCTAGTGCCGGTTTGAAGTTCCTGCAGTTTTCACTGTAAAATCGAGTTGGAGATTGTACCTCACCATATAAACGTATGGAGTGGAGTTTGAAACAGGAAAGAAACTTTGTGTTCCCAACAAGCTAGGTGAAGCACGGCTTTCACACACAGAATTATCTCTCAGAACTGAGAAAGTGGAGAGACGTTCGTTCATTTAGCACAAGGAAAGGGTGGCAGGAGAAATATTTACTCTGGTTTCTCAGTCTATTTCCTAGTGCCGGTTTGATTTTCTTGCAGTTTTCACTGTAAAAAAGAGTTGGAGCTAGTACCTCCCCATATATATGTATGAAATAGAGTTGGCACCTGAAAAGAAACATTGTGTTCCCAACAACCTAGGTGAAGGACTTCTTTCACACACACTTATCTCTCAGAACTGAGCATGTGGAGAGACATTCGTTCATCTAGCACTAAGGGAACGGGTTGACGGAGAAACTTTTACTCTGGTTTCTCAGTCTGTTTCCTATTGCGGGTTTGAAATTCCTGCATTTTTTACTGTAAAACCGAATTGGAGATAGTAACTCCCCATATATATTTAATGAGTGGAGTTTGCAACTGAAAAGAAACTATGTGTTCCCAACAAGCTAGTAGTAGGACTGCTTTCACACACATATATCTCTCAGAACTGAGCATGTGGAGTGACCATCGTTCATTTAGCCCAAAGGGAATGGGTTGCAGGAGAAACATTTACTCTGGATTCTCAGTCTGTTTCCTAGAGCCGATTTGAAGTTCCTGCAGTATTCACTGTAAAACATAGTTGGAGCTAGTACCTCCCCATATATATGTATGGAGTGGAGTTTTCAACTGAAAGGAGACTTTGTGTTCCCAAAAATCTATTTGAAGGACGGCTTTCACACACATTTTCTCTCAGAACTGAGCATGTGGAGAGACGTTCGTTCATCTATTACAAAGGGATCGGGTTGCAGGGAAACTTTTACTCTGGTTTATCAGTCTTTTTCCAAGTGCCGGTATGAAGTTCCTGCAGTTTTCACTATAAAACAGAGTTGGAGCTAGTTCCACCCCATATATATGTATGGAGTGGAGTTTGCAACTGAAAAGAATCTTTGTGTTCACAATACGCTAGGTGAAAGACGGCTTTAACACACACTTATCCCTCAGAATTGAGCATGTGGAGAAACGTTCATCCATCTAGCACAAAGGGAACGGTTTGCAGGAGAAACATTTACTCTGGTTTCTCAGTCTGTTTCGTAGTGCCGGTTTGAAGTTCCTGCATTTTACACTGTAAAACCGAGTTGGAGTTTGTACCTACCCATATATATGTGTGGAGTGGAGTTTGCACCTGAAAAGAAACTTTGTGTTCCCAACAAGCTATGTGAAAGACAGCTTCCACACACACTTATCTCTCAGAACTGAGCTTGTGGAGAGACGTTCGTTCATATAGCACAAAGGGAACGGGTTGCAGGAAAAACTTCTACTATGGATCCTCAGTTTGTTTCCTAGTGCCGGTTTGAAGTTCCTGTAGTTTTCACTGTAAAACCGAGTTGGAGCTTGTACCTCCCCATATATATTTATTGAGTGGAGTTTGCAAATGAAAGGAAACTTTGTGTTCCCAACAACCTAGTTGAAGGAAGGCTTCACACACATTTATCTCTCAGAAATGAGCATGTGTAGAGACGTTCGTTCATCTAGCACAAAGGGAACGGTTTGCAGGAGAAATTTTTAATCTGATTTCTCAGTCTGTTTCCTAGTTCCGTGTTGAATTTCCTGCAATTTTCAATGTGAAATAGATTTGGAGCTAATACCACCCCATATATATGTATGAAGTGGAGTTGGCACCTGAACAGAAACTTTGTGTTTCCAACAACCTAGGTGAAGGATGGCTTTCACACACACTTATCTCTCAGAACTTAGCATGTGGAGAAACGTTCGTTCATATAGCACAAAGGAAACGGGTTGCAGGAGAAACTTTTACTCTGGTTTCTCATTCTGTTTCCTAGTTCCGGTTTGAAGTTCCAGCAGTTTTCACCGTAAAACCGAGTTGGAGCAAGTACCTCCCCATATATATGTATGGAGAGGAGTTTGCAACTGTAAGGATAATTTGTGTTCCCAACAAGCAATGTGAAGGACGGCTTTCACACACATTAATGTCTCAGAACTGAGCATGTGGAGAGACATTCGTTCATCTAGCACAATGGGAACGTGTGGCAGGAGAAATTTTTACTCTGGTTTCTCTGTCTGTTTCCTAATGCCGGTTTGAATTTCCTGCACTTTTCTCTGTAATACTTAGTTGGAGCTAGTACTTCCCCCTATATATGTTTGAAGTGGATTTTGCAACTGAAAGGAGACATTGTGTTCCCAACAAGCTAGGTGAAGAACGTCTTTCACACACACTTCTCTGTCTGAAATGGGCATGTGGAGACGTTCGTTCATCTAGCTCAAAGGGAACGGTTTGAAGGAGAAACTTTTACTCTGGTTTCTCAGTCTATTACCTAGTGCCGGTTTGAAGTTCCTGCAGTTTACACTGTAAAACCGAGTTGGAGATTGTACCTCCCGGTATATATGTATGGAGTGGGGTTGGCACCTGAAATGAAACTTTGTGTTCCCAACAAGCTAGGTGAAGGACGGCTTTCACACACACTTATCTCTCAGAACTGAGCATGTGGAGAGAGGTTCGTTCATTTAGCAAAATGGGAATGGGTTGCAGGCGAAACTTTTACTCTGGTTTCTCAGATTGTTTTCTAGTGCCGATTTGAAATTCCTGCAGTTTTCACTGTAAAAGAATTTTGGAGCTAGTACCTCCCAATAAATATGTATGGAGTGGAGATTTCAACTGAAAGGAGATTTTGTGTTCCCAACAAGCTAGGTGAAGTACGGCTTTCACACACACTATTCTCTCAGAACTGAGTATGTGGAGACGTTCGTTCATCTAGCACAAAGGGAACGGTTTGCAGGAGAAACTTTTACTCTGGTTTCTCAGTCTGTTTCCTAGTGCCGGTTTGAAGTTCCTGCAGTTTTCTCTGTAAAACCGAGTTGGAGATAGTACCTCCCCATATAAATGTATGGAGTGGAGTTTGTAACTGAAAATAAAATTTGTGTTCCCAACAAGATTTTGAAGAACGGCTTTCACACACAATTATCTCTCAGAAATGAGCATGTGGAGAGACGTTCGTTCTTCTAGCAGAAAGGAATCGTGTTGCAATAGAAAATTTTTCTCTGGATTCTTAGTCTGCTTCCTATTGCCGGGTTCATGTTCCTGTAGTTTTCACTGTAAAAACTAGTTGGAGCTAGAACTTCCCCATATATATGTATGGATTAGTGTTGGTAACTGAAAAGAAACTTTGTGTTCCCAACAAGCTAGTTGAAGGACGGCTTTCACACACACTTATCTCTCAGAACTGAGCATGTGGAGAGAAGTTCTTTCATCTATCACAATGAGAAAAGGTTACATTAGAAATTTTACTCTGTTTTCTCTGTCTGTTTCCTACTGCCGATTTGAAGTTCCTGCAGTTTTCACTGTAAAACCGAGTTGGAGCTAGAACCTCCCCATATATATGTACGGTGAGCAGTTTGCAACTAAAGGAGACATTGTGTTCCCAACAAGCTAGGTGAAGAATGGCTTTCACACACATTTATCTCTCAGAACTGAGCATGTGGAGAGACGTTCGTTCATCTAGCAAAAATGGATCAGGTTCCAGGGAAACATTCACTCTGGTTTCTCAGTACGTTTCCTAGTGCTGGTTTGAAGTTAATGCAGATTTCACTGTAAAACCGAGTTGGAGCTAGTACCAAACCATATATATGTATGGAGAGGAATTTGCAACTGAAAGGAAACTTTGTGTTCCCAACATACTAGGTGAAGGACGGCATTCACACACATTTATCTCTCAGAAATAAGCATGTGGAGTAACGTTCGATCACCAAGCACAAAGGGATCGGGTTGCTGTAGAAACTTTTACTCTGGTTCTCAGTCTGTTTCCTAGTGACGATTTGAAGTTCCTGCTTTTTTCACTGTAAATCCGAGTTGGAGCTAGTACCTCCCCATATATATGTATGGTGTGGATTTTGCATCTGAAAGGAGACTTTGTGTTCCCAACAAATTAGGTGAAGAACGGCTTTCACACAGACTTATCTCTCAGAACTGAGCATGTGGAGAGATGTTCGTTCATCTAGCACAAAGGGAACGGTTTGCAGTATAAACTTTTACTCTGGTTTCTCAGTCTGTTTCTTAGTTCCGTGTTGAATTTCCTGCAGTTTTCAATGTAAAATAGATTTGGAGCTAATACCACCCCATATATATGTATGAAGTGGAGTTGGCACCTAAAAAGAAACTTTGTGTTCCCAACAAGCTAGGTGAAGGACGGCTTTCTCACACACTTATCTCTCAGAAGTTAGCATTTGGAGAAACATTCGTTCATATAGCACAAAGGAAACGGGTTGCAGGAGAAACTTTTACTCTGGTTTCTCATTCTCTTTCCTAGTGCCGGTTGGAAGTTCCAGCAGTTTTCACTGTAAAACCGAGTTGGAGCAATTACCTCCCCATATATACGTATGGAGAGGAGTTTGCAACTGTAAGGATAATTTGTGTTCCCAACAAGCAATGTGAAGGACGGCTTTCACACACATTTATCTCTCAGAACTGAGCATGTGGAGAGACATTCGTTCATCTAGCTCAATGGGAACGTGTGGCAGGGAAATTTTTACTCTGGTTTCTCTGTCTGTTTCCTAATGCAGGTTTGAATTTCCTACACTTTTCTCTGCAAAACCTAGTTGGAGCTAGTACTTCCCCCTATATATGTTTTGAAGTGGATTTTGCAACTGAAAGGAGACATTGTGTTCCCAACAAGCTAGGTGAAGAATGTCTTTCACACACACTTCTCTGTCTGAAATGAGCATGTGGAAACGTTCGTTCATCTAGCTCAAAGGGAACGGTTTGAAGGAGAAACTTTTACTCTGGTTTCTCAGTCTATTTCCTAGTGCCGGTTTGAAGTTCCTGCAGTTTACACTGTAAAACCGAGTTGGAGATAGTACCTCCCGGTATATATGTATGGAGTGGAGTTGGCACCTGAAATGAAACTTTGTGTTCCCAACAAGCTAGGTGAAGGAATGCTTTAACACACACTTGTCTCTCAGAACTGAGCAATGGGAGAGAAATTCTTTCATCTAGAACAAAGGGAACGTGTTGCAGGAGAAACTTTTACTCTGGTTTCTTAGTCTGTTTCATATTGCCGGTTAATGTTCCTGCATTTTTCACTGTAAAACAAAGTTTTAGCTTGTACCTCCCCTTATATATGTATGGAGTGCAGTTTGCAACAGAAAGGAAACTTTGTGTTCTCAACAAGCTATGTGAAGGAAGCCTTTCACACACATTTATCTCTCTGAACTGAGCATTTGGAGAGACGTTCGTTCATGTAGCACAAATGGATTGGGTTGCAGTAAAAACTTTTACTCTGGTCTCTCAGTCTGTTTCCTAGTGCCGGTTTGAATTTCCTGCAATTTTCACTTTAAACCGAGTTGGAGCTTTTACCTCCCCATATAAATTTATGGAGTGGAGTTGGTAACTGAAAAAAAAATTTGTGTTCCCAACAAGATTTTGAAGAACGGCTTTCACACACAATTATCACTCAGAAATGAGCATGTGGAGAGACGTTCTTTCTTCTAGCACAAAGGGAACGGGTGGCAGGAGAAACTTTTACTGTGGTTTCTCAGTCTGTTTCCTAGTGCCGGTTTGAAGTTCCTGCAGTTTTCACTGTAAAAAACTATTTGGAGCTTGTATCTCCCCGTATATATGTATGGATTAGTGTTGGTAACTGAAAAGAAACTTCGTCTTCCCAACAAGCTAGGTGAAGAACGGCTTTCACACACACTTATCTCCCAGAACTGAGCATGTGGAGAGACGTTCTTTCATCTATCACAATGGGAAAGGGTTGCATTAGAAATTTTACTCTGGTTTCTCAGTCTGTTTCCTAGTGACGATTTGAAGTTCCTGCAGTTTTCACTGTAAAACCGAGTTGGAGCTAGAACCTCCCCATATATGTGTACAGTGAGCAGTTTGAAACTAAAGGAGACTTTGTGTTCCCAACAAGCTAGGTGAAGAATGGCTTTCACACACATTTATCTCTCAGAACTGAGCATGTGGAGAGACGTTCGTTCATCTAGCAAAAATGGATCGGGTTCCAGGGAAACTTTTACTCTGGTTTCTCAGTCTGTTTCCTAGTGCTGGTTTGAAGTTAATGCAGATTTAACTGTAAAACCGAGTTGGAGCTAGTACCAAACCATATATATGTATGGAGAGGAATTTGTAACTGAAAGGAAACTTTGTGTTCCCAACATTCTAGGAGAAGGACGGCATTCACACACATTTATCTCTCAGAAATAAGCATGTGGAGTAACGTTCGATCAACAAGCACAAAGGGATCGGGTTGCTGTAGAAACTTTTACTCTGGTTTCTCAGTCTGTTTCCTAGTGACGATTTGAAGTTCCTGCTTTTTTCACTGTAAATCCGAGTTGGAGTTAGTACATCCCCATATATATGTATGGTGTGGATTTTGCATCTGAAAGGAGACTTTGTGTTCCCAACAAGTTAGGTGAAGAACGGCTTTCACACAGACTTCTCTCTCAGAACTGAGCATGTGGAGAGACGTTCGTTCATCTAGCACAAAGGGAACGGTTTGCAGGATAAACTTTTACTCTGGTTTCTCAGTCTGTTTCCTACTGCCGGTTTGATGTTCCTGAAATTTTCACTGTAAAACCGATTTGGAGCTTGTACATCCCCATATATATGTAAGGAGAGGAGTTTGCATCTTAAAGGAGACTTTGTGTTCCCAAGAAGCTAGCTGAAGGACGGCTTTCACACACATTTATCTCTCAGAACTGAGCATGTGGAGAAACTTTCGTTCACCTAGCACAAAATGAACGGGTTGCAGGAGAAACTTTTACTCTGTTTACTCAGTTGGATTAAGAGTGCCGGTATGAAATTCCTGCAGTTTTCACTGTAAAACCGAGAGGAGCTACTACCTCCCCATATATATGTATGGAGTGGAGTTTGCACCTGAAAAGAAACTTTGTGATCCCAACAAGCTTGGTGAAGTTCGGCTTTCACACACACTTAACTTTCAGAACTGAGCATGTGGAGAGTCGTTCGTTCATCTAGAAAAATGGAACGGTTTGCAGGAGAAACATTTACTCTGGAACATCAGTCTGTTTCATAGTGCCGGTTTGAAATTCCTGCAATTTTCACTGTAAAACCGATTTGGAGCTATTATCTCCCCATATATATGTATGAAGTGGTGTTGACACCTGAAAAGAAACTTTGTGTTCCCAACAAGCTAGGTGAAGGACTGCTTTCAAACACACTTATCTCTCCAAACTGAGCATGTGGAGAGACGTTCGTTCATCTAGCACATAGGGAACGTGTTGCAAGAGAACCTTTTATTCTGGTTTCTCAGTCTGTTTCCTAGTGCCGGTTTAAGGTTCCTGCAGTTTTCACAGTAAAACAGATTTGGAGCTAGTAACTCCCCATATATATATATGGATTGCAGTTTGCAACAGAAATGAATCTTTGTCTTCCCAACATACTAGGTGAAGGAAGGCTTTCACACAAAATTATCTCTCAGAAATGAGCATGTGGAGAGACGTTCGTTCATCTAGCACAAAGGGAACGGGTGGCAGGAGAAATTTTTCTCTGGATTCTCAGTCTGTTTCCTAGTGCCGGTTTGATGTTCCTGCAGTTTTCACTGTAAAACCGAGTTGGAGCTTTTATCTCCCCATATATATGTATGGAGTGTAGTTGGTAACTGAAAAGAAACATTGTGTTCCAAAAAAGCTAGGTGAAGAATGGCTTTCACACACATTTATCTCTCAGAACTGAGCATGTGGAGAGACGTTCGTTCATCTAGCAAAAATTGATCGGTTTCCAGGGAAACTTTTACTCTGGTTTCTCAGTCTGTTTCCTAGTGCTGGTTTGAAGTTAATGCAGATTTCACTGTAAAACCGAGTTGGAGCTAGTACCAAACCGTATATATGTATGGAGAAGGTTTTGCAACTGAAAGGAATCTTTGTGTTCCCAACATACTAGGTGAAGGACGGCTTTCACACACATTTATCTCTCAGAAATAAGCATGTGGAGTAACGTTCGATCACCAAGCACAAAAGGATCGGTTTGCTGTAGAAACTTTCACTCTGGTTTCTCAGTCTGTTTCCTAGTGACGATTTGAAGTTCCTGCTTTTTTCACTGTAAATCCGAGTTGGAGCTAGTACCTCCCCATATATATGTATGGTGTGGATTTTGCATCTGAAAGGAGACTTTGTGTTTCCAACAAGTTAGGTGAAGAACTGCTTTCACAGCGACTTATCTCTTCAGAACTGAGCATGTGGAGAGACGTTCGTTCATCTAGCATAAAGGGAACGGTTTGCAGGAGAAACTTTTACTCTGGTTTCTCATTCTGTTTCCTAGTGCCGGTTTGAAGTTCCAGTAGTTTTCACCGTAAAATCGAGTTGGAGCTTTTATCTCCCCATATATATGTATGGATTGGAGTTTGCACCTGAAAAGAAACTTTGTATTCCCAACAAGCTAGGTGAAAGACAGCTTCCACACACACTTATCTCTCAGAACTGAGCTTGTGGAGAGACGTTCGTTCATCTAGCACAAAGGGAACAGGTTGCAGGAGAAACTTTTAATCTGATTTCTCAGTCTGTTTCCTAGTTACTTGTTGAATTTCCTGCAGTTTTCAATGTAAAATAGTTTTGGAGCTTATACCAACCCATATATATGTATGAAGTAGAGTTGGCACCTGAAAAGAAACTTTGTGTTCCCAACAAGCTTGGTGAAGGACGGCTTTCACACACACTTATCTCTCAGAACTTAGCATGTGGAGAAACGTTCGTTCATATAGCACAAAGAAACGGGTTGCAGGAGAAACTTTTACTCTGGTTTCTCATTCTGTTTCCTAGTGCCGGTTTGAAGTTCCAGCAGTTTTCACCGTAAAACCGAGTTGGAGCATGTACATCCCCTTATATATGTATGGAGAGGAGTTTGCAACTGTAAGGATAATTTGTGTTCCCAACAAGCAATGTGAAGGACGGCTTTCACACACATTTATCTCTCAGAACTGAGCATGTGGAGAGACATTCGTTCATCTAGCACAATGGGAACGTGTGGCAGGAAAAATTTTTACTCTGGTTTCTCTGTCTGTTTCCTAATGCAGGTTTGAATTTCCTGCAGTTTTCTCTGTAAATCCTAGTTGGAGCTAGTACTTCCCCCTATATATGTTTGAAGTGGATTTTGCAACTGAAAGGAGACATTGTGTTCCCAACAAGCTAGGTGAAACACGGCTTTCACACACACTTCTCTGTCTGAAATGTGCATGTGGAGACGTTCGTTCATCTAGCTCAAAGGGAACTGTTTGAATGAGAAACTTGTACTCTGGATTCTCAGTCTATTTCCTAGTGCCGGTTTGAAGTTCCTGCCGTTTACACTGAAAAAACCGAGTTGGAGATAGTACCTCCCGGTATATATGTATGGAGTGGAGTTGGCACCTGAAATGAAACTTTGTGTTCCCAACAAGCTAGGTGAAGGAATGCTTTCACACACACATATCTCTCAGAACTGAGCAATGGGAGAGAAGTTCGTTCATCTAGAACAAAGGGAACGTGTTGCAGGAGAAACTTTTACTCTGGTTTCTTAGTCTGTTTCCTATTGTCGGTTGAAGTTCCTGCATTTTTCACTGTAAAACCAAGTCGTAGCTTGTACCTCCCCTTATATATGTATGGAGTGCAGTTTGCAACAGAAAGGAAACTTTGTGTTCTCAACAAGCTATGTGAAGGAAGCCTTTCACACACATTTATCTCTCAGAAATGAGCATTTGGAGAGACGTTCGTTCATGTAGCACAAAGGGATCGGGTTGCAGTAAAAACTTTTACTCTGGTCTCTCAGTCTGTTTCCTAGTGCCGGTTTGAATTTCCTGCAATTTTCACTTTAAAACCGTGTTGGAGCTTTTACCTCCCCATATAAATGAATGGAGTGGAGTTGGTAACTGAAAATAAAATTTGTGTTCCCAGCAAGATTTTGAAGTACGGCTTTCACACACAATTATCACTCAGAAATGAGCATGTGGAGAGACGTTCGTTCTTCTAGCACAAAGGGAACGGGTTGCAGGAGAAACTTTTACTCTGGTTTCTCAGTCTGTTTCCTAGTGCCGGTTTGAAGTTCCTGCAGTTTTCACAGTAAAATTGAGTTGGAGCTAGTACCTCCCCATATATATGTAAGGATTGGTGTTGGCAACTTAATAGAAACTTCGTCTTCCCAACAAGCTAGTTGAAGAACGGCTTTCACACACACTAATCTCTCAGAACTGAGCATGTGGAGAGACGTTCGTTCATCTAGCACAAATGGAACGGGTGCAGGAGAAAGTTTTACTCTGTTTCCCTAGTCTGATCCTAGTGCCGGTTTAATTTCCTGCAGTTTTCACTGTAAACCTGAGTGGGAGCTAGTACCTCCCCGTATATATTTATGGACTGGAGTTGGTAAATGAAAAGAAACTTTGTGTTCCCAACAAGCTAGGTGAAGGACGGCTTTAACACACACTTATTTCTCAGAACTGAGTATGTGGAGAGACGTTCGTTCATTTAGCAAAATGGGAATGGGTTGCAGGAGAAACTTTTACTCTGGTTTCTCACTCTGTTTCCTACTGCCGATTTGAAGTTCCTGCAGTTTTCACTGTAAAAGAATTTTGGAGCTAGTACCTCCCCATATATATGTATGGAGTGGAGATTTCAACTGAAAGGGGAATTTGTGTTCCCAACAAGCTAGGTGAAGAACGGCTTTCACACACACTTTTCTCACAGAACTGAGCATGTGAAGAGACGTTCGTTCATCTAGCAAAAATAAATCGGGTTCCAGGGAAACTTTTACTCTGGTTTCTCAGTCTGTTTCCTAGTGCTGGTTTCAAGTTAATGCAGATTTCACTGTAAAACCGAGTTGGAGCTAGTACCAAACCATATATATGTATGGAGAGGAATTTGCAACTGAAAGGAAACTTTGTGTTCCCAACATACTAAGTGAAGGACGGCTTTCACACACATTTTTCTCTCAGAAATAAGCATGTGGAGTAACGTTCAATCACCAAGCACAAAAGGATCGGGTTGCTGTAGAAACTTTTACTCTGGTTTCTCAGTCTGTTTCCTAGTGACGATTTGAATTTCCTGCTTTTTTCACTGTAAATCCGAGTTGGAGCTAGTACCTCCCCATATATATGTATGGTGTGGATTTTGCATCTGAAAGGAGAATTTGTGTTCCCAAAAAGTTAGGTGAAGAACGGCTTTCACACAGACTTATCCTTTCAGAACTGAGCATGTTGAGAGACGTTCGTTCATCTAGCACAAAGGGAACGGTTTGCAGGAGAAACTTTTACTCTGGTTTCTCATTCTGTTTCCTAGTGCCGGTTTGAAGTTCCAGCAGTTTTCACCTTAAAACCGAGTTGGAGCTTTTATCTCCCCATATATATGTATGGAGTGGAGTTTGCACCTGAAAAGAAACTTTGTATTCCCAACAAGCTAGGTGAAAGACAGCTTCCACACTCACTTATCTCTCAGAACTGAGCTTGTGGAGAGACGTTCGTTCATCTAGCACAAAGGGAACGGGTTGCAGGAGAAACTTTTAATTTGATTTCTCAATTTGTTTCCTAATTCCGTGTTGAATTTCCTGCAGTTTTCAATGTAAAATAGATTTGGAGCTAATACCACCCCATATATATGTATGAAGTGGAGTTGGCACCTGAAAAGAAACTTTGTGTTCCCAACAAGCTAGGTGAAGGACGGCTTTCACACACACTTATCTCTGAGAACTTAGCATGTGGAGAAACTTTCGTTCATCTAGCACAAATTGAACGGGTTGCAGGAGAAACTGTTACTCTGTTTTCTCAGTTGGATTCCTAGTGCCGGTTTGAAATTCCAGCAGTTTTCACGATAAAACCGAGTTGGAACAAATAACTCCCCATATATATGTATGGAGAGTAGTTTGCAACTGAAAGGATAATTTGTGTTCCCAACAAGCTAGGTGAAGGACGGCTTTCACACACACTTATCTCTGAGAACTTAGCATGTGGAGAAACTTTCGTTCATCTAGCACAAATTGAACGGGTTGCAGGAGAAACTGTTACTCTGTTTTCTCAGTTGGATTCCTAGTGCCGGTTTGAAATTCCAGCAGTTTTCACGATAAAACCGAGTTGGAACAAATACCTCCCCATATATATGTATGGAGAGTAGTTTGCAACTGAAAGGATAATTTGTGTTCCCAACAAGCAATGTGAAGGACGGCTTTCACACACATTTATCTCTCAGAACTGAGCATGTGGAGAGACATTCGTTCATCTAGCACAATGGGAACGTGTGGCAGGAGAAATTTTTACTCTGGTTTCTCTCTCTGTTACCTAATGCTGGTTTGAATTTCCTGCACTTTTCTCTGTAAAACCTATTTGGAGCTAGTACTTCCCCCTATATATGTTTGAAGTGGATTTTGCAACTGAAAGGAGACATTGTGTTCCCAACAAGCTAGGTGAAGTACGGCTTTCACACACACTTCTCTGTCTCAAATGAGCATGTGGAGACGTTCGTTCATCTAGCTCAAAGGGAACGGTTTGTAGGAGAAACTTTTACTCTGGATTCTCAGTCTATTTCCTAGTGCCGGTTTGAAGTTCCTGCAGTTTACACTGTAAAACCGAGTTGGAGATAGTACCTCCCGGTATATATGTATGGAGTGGATTTGGCACCTGTAATGAAACTTTGTGTTCCCAACAAGCTAGGTGAAGGAATGCTTTCACACACACTTGTCTCTCAGAACTGAGCAATGGGAGAGAAGTTCGTTCATCTAGAACAAAGGGAACGTGTTGCAGGAGAAACTTTTACTCTGGTTTCTTAGTCTGTTTCCTATTGCCGGTTGATGTTCCTGCATTTTTCACTGTAAAACCAAGTCGTAGCTTGTACCTCCCCTTATATATGTATGGAGTGCAGTTTGCAACAGAAAGGAAACTTTGTGTTCTCAACAAGCTATGTGAAGGAAGCCTTTCACACACACATTTATCTCTCAGAAATGAGCATTTGGAGAGACGTTCGTTCATGTAGCACAAAGGGATCTGGTTGCAGTAAAAAACTTTTACTCTGGTCTCTCAGTCTGTTTACTAGTGCCGGTTTGAAGTTCCTGCAATTTTCACTTTAAAACCGAGTTGGAGCTTTTACCTCCCCATATAAATGTATGGAGTGGAGTTGGTAACTGAAAATAAAATTTGTGTTCCCAACAAGCTAGTTGAAGTTCGACTTTCACACACACTTATCTCTCAGAACTGAGCATGTGGAGAGACGTTCGTTCATCTAGCCCAAATGGAACGGGTGCAGGAAAAAGTTTTACTCTGTTTCCCTAGTCTGTTTCCTAGTGCCGGTTTAATTTCCTGCAGTTTTCACTGTAAACTTGAGTGGGAGCTAGTACCTCCCCGTATATATTTATGGACTGGAGTTGGTAACTGAAAAGAAACTTTTGTTCCCAACAAGCTAGGTGAAGGACGGCTTTCACACACACTTATCTCTCATAACTGAGCATGTGGAGAGAATTTTGTTCATTTAGCAAAATGGGAATGGGTTGCAGGAGAAACTTTTACTCTGGTTTCTCAGTCTGTTTCCTAGTGCCGATTTGAATTTCCTGCAGTTTTCACTGTAAAAGAATTTTGGAGCTAGTACCTCCCCGTATATATGTATGGAGTGGAAATTTCAACTGAAAGGAGATGTTTTTTTCCCAACAAGCTAAGTGAAGAACGGCTTTCACACACCCTTTTCTCTCAGAACTGAGTATGTGGAGACGTTCGTTCATCTAGCACAAAGGGAACGGGTTGCAGGAGAAAATTTTACTCTGGTTTCTCAGTCTGTTTCCTAGTGCCGATTTGTAGTTCCTGCAGTTGTCACTGTAAAAGAATTTTGGAGCTAGTACCTACCCGTATATATTTATGGAGTGGAGATTTCAACTGAAAGGAGATTTTTTTTTCCCAACAAGCTAGGTGAAGAACGGCTTTCACACACACTTTTCTCTAAGAACTGAGTATGTGGAGACGTTCGTTCATCTAGCACAAAGGGAACGGGTTGCAGGAGAAAATTTTACTCTGGTTTCTCAGTCTGTTTCCTAGTGCCGGATGATGTTCCTGCAGTTTTCACTGTAAAACCGAGTTGGAGCTAGAACCTCCCCATATATATGTACGGTGAGCAGTTTGCAACTAAAGGAGACTTTGTGTTCCCAACAAGCTAGGTGAAGAATGGCTTTCACACACATTTATCTCTCAGAACTGAGCATGTGGAGAGACGTTCGTTCATCTAGCAAAAATGGATCGGGTTCCAGGGAAACTTTTACTCTGTTTTCTCAGTCTGTTTCCTAGTGCTGGTTTGAAGTTAATGCAGATTTCACTGTAAAACCGAGTTGAATCTAGTACCAAACCATATATATGTATGGAGAGGAATTTGCAACTGAAAGGAAAATTTGTGTTCCCAACATACTAGGTGAAGGACGGCTTTCACACACATTTATCTCTCAGAAATATGCATGTGGAGTAACATTCGATCACCAAGCACAAAGGGATCGGGTTGCTGTAGAAACTTTTACTCTGGTTTCTCAGTCTGTTTCCTAGTGACGATTTGAAGTTCCTGCTTTTTTCACTGTAAATCCGAGTTGGAGCTAGTACCTCCCCATATATATGTATGGTGTGGATTTTGCATCTGAAAGGAGACTTCGTGTTCCCAACAAGTTAGGTGAAGAACGTCTTTCACACACACTTATCTCTCAGAACGGAGCATGTGGAGAGACTTTCGTTCATCTAGCACAAAGGGAATGGTTTGCAGGATAAACTTTTACTCTGGTTTCTCAGTCTGTTTCCTAGTGCCGGTTTGAAGTTCCTGCAATTTTCAATGTAAAACCGATTTGGAGCTTGTACATCCCCATATATATGTAAGGAGAGGAGTTTGCATCTTAAAGGAGACTTTGTGTTCCCAACAAGCTAGCTGAAGTACGGCTTTCACACACATTTCTCTCAGAACTGAACATGTGGAGAAACTTTCGTTCATCTAGCACAAAATGAACGGGTTGCAGGAGAAACTGTTACTCTGTTTTCTCAGTTGGATTCCTAGTGCCGGTATGAAATTCCTGCAGGTTTCACTGTAAAACCGAGTTGGAGCTACTACCTCCCCATATATATGTATGGAGTGGAGTTTTCACCTGAAAAGAAACTTTGTGATCCCAACAAGCTTGGTGAAGTTCTGCTTTCACACACACTTAACTTTCAGAACTGAGCATGTGGAGAGTCGTTCGTTCATCTAGAAAAATGGAACGGGTTGCAGGAGAAACATTTACTCTGGAACATCAGTCTGTTTCATAGTGCCGGTTTGAATTTCCTGCAATTTTCACTGTAAAACCGAGTTGGAGCTATTATCTCCCCATATATATGTATGGAGTGGTGTTGGCACCTGAAAAGAAACTTTGTGTTCCCAACAAGCTAGGTGAAGGACTGCTTTCACACACACTTATCTCTCCAAACTGAGCATGTGGAGAGACGTTCGTTCATCTAGCACATAGGGAACGTGTTGCAAGAGAAACTTTTACTCTGGTTTCTCAGTCTGTTTCCTAGTGCCGGTTTGAGGTTCCTGCAGTTTTCACAGTAAAACAGATTTGGAGCTAGTAACTCCCCATATATATATAAGGATTGCAGTTTGCAACAGAAATGAATCTTTGTCTTCCCAACATTGTAGGTGAAGGAAGGCTTTCACACAAATTTATCTCTCAGAACTGAGCTTGTGGAGAGACGTTCGTTCATCTAGCACAAAGGGAACGGGTTGCAGGAGAAACTTTTTCTCTGGTTTCTCAGTCTGTTTCCTAGTGCCGGTTTGAAGTTCCTGCAGTTTTCACTGTAAAACCGAGTTGGAGCTTTTATCTCCCATATATATGTATGGAGTGGAGTTGGTAACTGAAGAGAAACTTTGTGTTCCCAAAAATCTAGGTGAAGTACGGCTTTCAAACACATTTATCTCTGAGAACTGAGCATGTGGAGATACGTTCGTTCATCTAGCACATAGGGAACGGGTTGCAGGAGAAACTTTTACTCTGATTTCACAGTCTGTTTACTAGTGCCTTTTTGTCTTTCCAGCAGTTTTCTCTGTGAAACCTAGTTGGAGCTAGTACCTCACCCTGTATATGTTTGAATTAGATTTTGCAACTTAAAGGAGACATTGTGTTCCCAACAAGCTAGGTGAAGAACGGCTTTCACACACAATTTTCTGTCAGAAATGATCATGTGGATACGTTCGTTCATCTAGCACAAAGGAAACGGTTTGAAATAGAAACTTTTACTCTGGTTTCTCAGTATATTTCCTAGTGGCGGTTTGAATTTCCTGCAGTTTACACTGTAAAACCGAGTTGGAGCTAGTACTTCCTCATATATATGTATGGAGTGGAGTTTGAAACGGAAGGGAAACTTTTTGTTCCCAGCAAGCTAGGTGAAGGACGGCTTTCACACACACATATCTCTCAGAACTGAGCATGTGGAGAGACGTTCGTTCATCTAGCCCAAAGGGAACGGGTTGAAGGAGAAACTATTATTCTGCGTTCTCAGTGTGTATCCTAGTGCCCGTTTGATGTTCCTGCAGTTTTCACTGTAAAACAGTTTTGGAGCTAATACCTCCTCATTTATATGTATGTAGCGGTTTTTGCTACTGAAAAAAAAATTTGTGTTCCAAACAAGCAGGGTGAAGGACGGCTTTCACACCACATATCTCTCTGAACTGAGCATGTGGAGAGACGTTCGTTCATCTAGCACAAATTGAACGGTTTGCAGGAGAAACTTTTTCTCTGGTTTCTCAGTCTGATTCCTAGTGCCGGTTTGAATTTCCTGCAGTTTACACTGTAAAATCGTGTTGGAGCTTGTACCTCCCCATCTATATGTATGGAGTGGAGTTGGCACCTGAAATGAAGATTTGTATTCCCAACAAGTAGGTTAAGGACTGCTTTCACACACACTTGTCTCTCAGAACTGAGCATGTGGAGAGACGTTCGTTCATCTAGAAAAAAGGGAACGTGTTGCAGTAAAAACTTTTACTCTGGTTTCTCAGTCTGTTTCCTAGTGCCTGTTTGATGTTCCTGCAATTTTCATTGTAAAACCGAGTTGGAGCTAGTACCTCCCCATATAAATGTATGGAGTGGTGTTGGTAACTGAAAAGAAAATTTATGTTCCCAACAAACTTGTGAAGAACGGCTTTCACACACAATTATCTCTCAGAAATTAGCATGTGGAGACGTTCTTTCATCTAGCACATAGTGAACGGGTTGCAGGAGAAACTTTTTCTCTGTTTTCTCAGTCTGTTTCCTAGTGCCGGTATGAATTTCCTGCAGTTTTCTCTGTAAAACCTAGTTGGTGCTAGTACCTCCCCCTGTATATGTTTGAAGTGGATTCTGCAACTGAAAGGAGATATTGTGTTCCCAAAAATCTAGGTGAAGTACGGCTTTCACACACACTTTTCTGTCAGAAATGATCATGTGGAGACGTTCGTTCATCTAGCACAAAGGGAACGGATTGAAGGAGAAACTTTTACTCTGGTTTCTCAGTCTATTTCCAAGTGCCGGTTTGAAGTTCCTGCAGTTTACACTGTAAAACCGAGTTGGAGCTAGAACCTCCCCATATAAATGTAAGGAGTGGAGTTGGTAACTGAAAAGAAAATTTGTGTTCCCAACAAGCTTGTGAAGTACGGCTTTCACACACAATTATCTCTCAGAAATGAGCATGTGGAGACATTCTTTCATCTATCACAATGTGAACGGGATGCAGGAGAAACTTTTTCTCTGTTTTCTCAGTCTGTTTCCTAGTGCCGGGTTGAATTTCCTCCAGTTTTCACTGTAAAAAACATTTGGAGCTATTACCTCTCCATATATATGTATGAAGTGGAGTTGGCTCCTGAAAAGATACTTTGTGTTCCCAACAAGCTAGGTGAAGGACGGCTTTCACACACACTTATCTCTAAGAACTTAGCATGTGGAGAAACTTTCATTCATCTAGCACAAAAGAAACGGGTTTCAGGAGAAACTTTTATTCTGGTTTCTCAGTGTGTTACCTAGTGCCGGGTTGAAGTTTCTGCAGTTTTCACTGTAAAACCGAGTTGGAGCTAGTACCTCCCCATATATATGTATGGAGAGGAGTTTGCAACTGAAAGGATAATTTGTGTTCCCAACAAGATATGTGAAGGACGCCTTTCACACACATTTATCTCTCAGAATGAGCATGTGGAGAGAAGTTCGTTCATGTAGCACAAAGTGATTGTGTTGCAGTAAAAACATTTACTCTGGTTTCTCAGTCTGTTTCCTAGTGCCGGTTTGAATTTCCTGCAGTTTTCACTGTAAAACCAGTTGGAGCTTGTACATACCCATATATATGTATGGAGTGGAGTTTGCACCTGAAAAGAAACTTTGAGTTCCCAACAAGCTAGGTGAAGCACGGCTTTCACACACACATATCTCTCAGAACTGAGCATGTGGGGAGATGTTCGTTCATCTAGCACAAAGTGAACGGGTTGCAGGTGAGACTTTTACTCTAGTTTCTCAGTCTGTTTCCTTGTTCCGGTTTGAGGTTCCTGCAGATTTCACTGTAAAACCGTTTTGGAGCTAGTACTTCCCCATATAAATATATGGAGAGCAGTTTGCAACTGAAAGGAGACTTTGTGTTCCCAACAAGCTACGTAAAGTACGGCTTTCACACTCACTTATCTCTCAGAACTGAGCATGTGGATAGACGTTCGTTCATCTAGCACAAACAAATCGGTTTCCAGGAGTTACTTTTCTCTGGTTTCTCAGTCTGTTTCCTACTGCCGGTTTGAAGTTCCTGCAGTTTTCACTGTAAAACCGAGTTGGAGCAAGTACCACACCATATATATATTTGAAGTGGATTTTGCAACTGAAAGGAGACATTGTGTTCCCAACAAGCTAGGTGAAGAACGGCTTTCACACACACTTTTCTGTCAGAAATGAGCATGTGGAGACGTTCGTTCATGTAGCAAAAAGGGAACGGTTTGAAGGAGAAACTTTTACTCTGGTATCTCAGTCTATTTCCTAGTGCCAGTTTGAAGTTCCTGTAGTTTACACTGTAAAACCGAGTGGGAGCTAGTACCTCCCCATATATATGTATGGATTGGGGTTTGAAACTGAAGGGAAACTTTTTGTTCCCACCAAGCTATGTGAATGACGGCTTTCACACACACTTATCTCTCAGAACTGAGCATGTGGAGAGACGTTCTTTCATCTAGCACAAAGTGAACGGTTTGCAGGAGAAACTTTTACTCTGGTTTCTCAGTCTGTTTCCTAGTGCCGGTTTGAATTTCCTGCATTTTAACTGTAAAATAGTGTTGGAGCTTGTACCTCCCCATATAAATTTATGCAGTGGAGTGGTAACTGAAAAGAAAATTTGTGTTCCCAACAAGCATGTGAAGTACGGCATTCACACACAAATATCTCTCAGAAATGAGCATGTGGAGACGTTCGTTCATCTATCACAAAGTGAACGGTGTGCAGGAGAAACTTTTTCTCTGTTTTCTCAGTCTGTTTCCTAGTGCCGGGTTGAATTTCCTCCAGTTTTCACTGTAAAAAACAGTTGGAGCTAGTAACTCCCCATATATAAGTATGAAGTGGAGTTGGCACCTGAAAAGAAACTTTGTGTTCCCAACAAGCTAGGTGAAGGACGGCTTTCACACACACTTATCTCTCAGAACTGAGCATGTGGAGAGACGTTCCTTCATCTAGCACAAAGGGAAAAGGTTGATGGAGAAACTATTATTCTGTGTTCTCAGTGTGTTTCCTAGTGCCCGTTTGATGTTCCTGCAGTTTTCACTGTAAAACCGATTTGGAGCTAGTACCTCCTCATTTATATGTATTGATTAGTTTTTGCTAATGAAAAGAAACTTTGTGTTCCCAACAAGCAGGGTGAAGGACGGCTTTCAAACACACATATCTCTCTGTACTGAGCATGTGGGGAGACGTTCGTTCATCTAGCACAAAGTGGAAGGTTTGCAGGAGAAACTTTTACTCTGGTTTCTTAGTCTGTTTCCTTTTGCCGGTTGATGTTCCTGCATTTTTCACTGTAAAGCCGAGTTGGAGCTTGTACCTCCCCTTATATATGTATGGAGTGGAGTTTGCAACAGAAAGGAAACTTTGTGTTCCCAACAAGCTATGTGAAGGACGCGTTTCACACACATTTATCTCTCTGAAATGAACATGTGGAGAGACGTTTGTTCATGTAGCACAAAGGGATCGGGTTGCAGTAAAAACTTTTACTCTGGTTTCTCAGTCTGTTTCCTTGTGCCGGTTTGAAGTTCCTGCAATTTTCACTGTAAAACCGAGTTGGAGCTTGTACCTTCCCATATAAATTTATGCAGTGGAGTTGGTAACTGAAAAGAAAATTTGTGTTCCCAACAAGCATGTGAATTACGGCATTCACACACAAATATCTCTCAGAAATGAGCATGTGGAGACGTTCGTTCATCTATCACAAAGTGAACGGTTTTCAGGAGAAACGTTTACTCTGGTTTCTCAGTCTGTTTCCTAGTGCCGGTTTGAATTTCCTGCAGTTTTCACTGTAAAATAGTGTTGGAGCTTGTACCTCCCCATATATATGTATGGAGTGGAGTTGGCACCTGATATGAAACTTTGTGTTCTCAACAAGCTAGGTTAAGAACTGTTTTCACACACACTTGTCTCTCAGAAATGAGCATGTGGAGAGACGTTCGTTCATGTAGCACAAAGGGATCGGGTTGCAGTAAAAACTTTTACTCTGATTTCTCAGTCTGTTTCCTAGTGCCGGTTTGAAGATCCTGCAATTTTCACTGTAAAACCGAGTTGGAGCTAGTACCTCCCCATATAAAATTATGGAGTGGAGTTGGTAACTGAAAAGAAAATTTGTGTTCCCAACAAGCTTGTGAAGTACAGCATTCACACACAATTATCTCTCAGAAATGAGCATGTGGAGACGTTCGTTCATCTATCACAATGTGAAAGGTTTGCAGGAGAAACTTTTTCTCTGTTTTCTCAGTCTTTTTCCTAGTGCCGGGTTGAATTTCCTACAGTTTTCACTGTAAAAAACATTTGGAACTACTACCTCCCCTTATATATATATGAAGTGGAGTTGACTCCTGAAAAGAAACTTTGTGTTGCCAAAAAGCTAGGTGAAAGACGGCTTTCACACACAGTTATCTCTCAGAACTTAGCAAGTGGAGAAACTTTCATTCATCTAGCACAAAGGAAACGGGTTGCAGGAGAAACTTTTACTCAGGTTTCTCAGTGTGTTACCTAGTGCCGGGTTGAAGTGCCTTCAGTTTTCACTGTAAAACCAAGTTGGTGCTTGTACCTCCCCATATATATGTATGGATTGGAGTTTGAAACTGAAGGGAAACTTTTTGTTCCCAGCAAGCTAGCTGAAGGAAGGCTTTCACACACACTTATCTCTCAGAACTGAGCATGTGGAGAGACGTTCATTCATCTAGCACAAACGGAACGGGTTGGAGGAGAATCTTTTACTCTGGTTTCTCAGTCTGTTTCCTAGTGCCGGTTTGAAGTTCCTGCAGTTTTCATTGTAAAACAGAGTGGGAGCTAGTACCTCCCCATATATATGTATGGAGTGGAGTTTGCAAGTGAAAAGAAACTTTGTGTTCCCAACAAGCTAGGTGAAGGACGGCTTTCAAACACACATATCTCCCTGAACTGAGCATGTGGGGAGACGTTCGTTCATCTAGCACAAAGGGATCGGTTTGCAGTAAAAACTTTTTCTCTGGTCTCTCAGTCTGTTTCCTTGTGCCGGTTTGAAGTTCCTGCAATTTTCACTGTAAAACCGAGTTGGAGCTAGTACCTCCCCATATAAATGTATGGAGTGGAGTTGGTAACTGAAAAGAAAATTTGTGTTCCCAACAAGCTTGTGAAGTACGGCATTCACACACAATTATCTCTCAGAAATGAGCATGTGGAGACGTTCATTCATCTATCACAAAGTGAAAGGGTTGCAGGAGAAAATTTTTCTCTGTGTCCGCAGTCTGTTTCCAAGTGCCGGGTTGAATTTCCACCAGTTTTCACTGTAAAAAACATTTGGAGCTATTACCTCCCCATATATATGTATGAAGTGGAGTTGTCTTCTGAAAAGAAACTTTGTGTTCCCAACAAGCTAGTTGAAGGACGGCTTTCACACACACTTATCTCTCAGAACTTAGCATGTGGAGAAACTTTCGTTCATCTAGCACAAAGGAAACGGTTTGCAGGAGAAACTTTTACTCTGGTTTCTCAGTGTGTTACCTAGTGCCGGGTTGAAGTTCCTGCAGTTTTCACTGTAAAACCGAGTTGGAGCTAGTACCTCCCCATATATATGTATGGAGAGGAGTTTGCAACTGAAAGGATAATTTGTGTTCCCAACAAGATATGTGAAGGACGCCTTTCACACACATTTATCTTTCAGAAATGAGCATGAGGAGAGACGTTCGTTCATGTAGCACAAAGGGATCGGGTTGCAGTAAAAACTTTTACTCTGGTTTCTCAGTCTGTTTCTTTGTGCTGGTTTGAAGTTCCTGCAATTTTCACTGTAAAACCAAGTTGGAGCTTGTACATACCCATATATACGTATGGAGTGGAGTTTGCACCTGAAAAGAAACTTTGAGTTCCCAACAAGCTAGGTGAAGCTCGGCTTTCACACACACATATCTCTCAGAACTGAGCATGTGGAGAGATGTTCCTTCATCTAGCACAAAGTTAACGGGTTGCAGGAGCGACTTTTACTCTGGTTTCTCAGTCTGTTTCCTGGTTCCGGTTTGAGGTTCCTGCAGATTTCACTGTAAAACCGTTTTGGAGCTAGTTCTTCCCCATATAAATATATGGAGAGCAGTTTGCAACTGAAAGGAGACTTTGTGTTCCCAACAAGCTACGTGAAGTTCTGCTTTCACACTCACTTATCTCTCAGAACTGAGCATGTGGATAGACGTTCATTCATCTAGCACAAACGAATCGGTTTCCAGGGGTTACTTTTACTCTGGTTTCTCAGTCTGTTTCCTAGTGCCGGTTTGAAGTTCCTGCAGTTTACACTGTAAAACCGAGTTGGAGCTAGTACCACACCATATATATGTTTGAAGTGGATTTTGCAACTGAAAGGAGACATTGTGTTCCCAACAAGCTAGGTGAAGAACGGCTTTCACACACACTTTTCTGTCAGAAATGAGCATGTGGAGACGTTCGTTCATCTAGCCCAAATGGAACGGGTTGAAGGAGAATCTATTATTCTGGGTTATCAGTGTGTTTCCTCGTGCCCGTTTGATGTTGCTGCAGTTTTCACTGTAAAAAAGTGTTGGAGCTAGTACCTCCTCATTTATATGTATGAAGTGGTTTTTGCTACTGAAAAGCAACTTTGTGTTCCCAACAAGCAGGGTGAAGGACGGGTTTCACACACACATATCTCTCTGAACTTAGCATGTGGAGAGACGTTCGTTCATCTAGCACAAAGTGAACGGTTTGCAGGAGAAACTTTTACTCTGGTTTCTCAGTCTGTTTCCTAGTGCCGGTTTGAATTTCCTGCAGTTTTCACTGTAAAATAGTGTTGGAGCTTGTACCTCCCCATATATATGTATGGAGTGGAGTTGGCACCTGAAATGAAACTTTGTGTTCCCAACAAGCTAGGTTAAGGACTGCTTTCACACACACTTGTCTCTCAGAACTGAGCATGTGGAGAGACATTCGTTCATCTAGAACAAAGGGAACGTTTTGCAGGAGAAAATATTACTCTGGTTTCTTAGTCTGTTTCCTATTGTCGGTTGATGTTCCTGCATTTTTCACTTTAAAAGCGAGTTGGAGTTTGTACCTCCCCTTATGTATGTATGGAGTGGAGTTTGCAACAGAAAGGAAACTTTGTGTTCCCAACAAGCTATGTGAAGGTCGCCTTTCACACACATTTATCTCTCTGAAATGAGCATGTGGAGAGACGATCGTTCATGTAGCACAAGGGGATCAGGTTGCAGTAAAAACTTTTACTCTGGTTTCTCAGTCTGTTTCCTAGTGCCGGTTTGAAGTTCCTGCAATTTTCACTGTAAAACGGAGTTGGAGCTAGTACCTCCCCATATAATTGTATGGAGTGGAGTTGGTAACTGAAAAGAAAATTTGTGTTCCCAACAAGCTTGTGAAGAACGGCTTTCACACACAATTATCTCTCCGAAATGAGTATGTGGAGACGTTCGTTCATCTAGCACAAAGTGAACGGGTTACAGGAGAAACTTTTTCTCTGGTTTCTCAGTCTGTTTCCTAGTGCCGGGTTGAATTTCCTCCAGTTTTCACTGTAAAAAACATTTGGAGCTAGTACCTCCCCATATATATGTATGAAGTGGAGTTGGCTCCTGAAAAGAAACTTTGTATTCCCAACAAGCTAGGTGAAGGACGGCTTTCACACACACTTATCTCTCAGAACTTAGCATGTGGAGAAACGTTCGTTCATCTAGCACAAATGAAACGGGTTGCAGGAGAAACTTTCACTCTGGTTTCTCAGTGTGTTACCTAGAACCTGGTTGATGTTCCTGCAGTTTTCACTGTAAAACCGAGTTGGAGCTTGTACCTCCCCATATATATGTATGGAGAGGAGTTTGCAACTGAGAGGATAATTTGTGTTCCCAACAAGCATGTGAAGGAAGGCTTTCACACACATTTATCTCTCAGAACTGAGTATGTGGAGAGACATTCGTTCATCTAGCACAATGGGAACGGGTGGCAGGAGAAACTTTTACTCTAGTTTCTTAGTCTGTTTCCTAATGCCGGTTTGAATTTCCTGCAGTTTTCTCTGCAAAACCTAGTTGGAGCTAGTACCTCCCCCTGTATATGTTTGAAGTGGATTTGGCAAATGAAAGGAGACATTGTGTTCCCAAAAAGCTAGGTGAATAACGGCTATCACACACACTTTTCTGTCACAAATGATCATGTGGAGACGTTCGTTCATGTAGCACAAAGGGAACGGTTTGAAGGAGAAACTATTATTCTGGGTTCTCAGTGTGTTTCCTAGTGCCCGTTTAATGTTCCTGCAGTTTTCACTGTAAAACCGATTTGGAGCTAGTACCTCCTCATTTATATGTATTGATTGGTTTTTGCTACTGAAAAGAAACTTTGTGTTCCCAACAAGCAGGGTGAAGGACGGCTTTCAAACACACATATCTCTCTGAAATGAGCATGTGGGGAGACGTTTGTTCATCTAGCACAAAGTGAAAGGTTTGCAGGAGAAACTTTTACTCTGGATTCTTAGTCTGTTTCCTATTGCCGGTTGATGTTCCTGCATTTTTCAATGTAAATCCGAGTTGAAGCTTGTACCTCCCCTTATATATGTATGGATTGGAGTTTGCAACAGAAAGGAAACTTTGTGTTCCCATCAAGCTATGTGAAGGACGCCTATCACACACATTAATCTCTCTGAAATGAGCATGTGGAGAGACGTTCGTTCATGTAGCGCAAAGGGATCGGGTTGCAGTAAAACTTTTACTCTGGTTTCTCAGTCTGTTTTCTTGTGCCGGATTGAAGTTCCTGCAATTTTCACTGTAAAACGAGTTGGAGCTAGTACGTCTCCATATAAATTTATGCAGTGGAGTTGGTAAATGAAAAGAAAATTTGTGTTCCCAAAAAGCAAGGTGAAGGACGGCTTTCACACACACATATCTCTCAGAACTGAGCATGTGGAGAGACGTGCGTTCATCTATCACAAATTGAACGGGTTGCAGGAGAAAATTTTTCTCTGTTTTCTCAGTCTGTTTCCTAGTGCCGGGTTGAATTTCCTACAGATTTCACTGTAAAAAACAGTTGGAGCTAGTAACTCCCCATATATATGTATGAAGTGGTGTTGGCACCTGAAAAGAAACTTTGTGTTCCCAACAAGCTAGGTGAAGGACGGCTTTCACACACACTTATCTCTCAGAACAAAGCATGTGGAGAAACGTTCATTCATCTAGCACAAAGGAAACGGTTTGCAGGAGAAACTATTACTCTGGTTTCTCAGTCTGTTACCTAGTGCCGGTTTGAAGTTCCTTCAATTTTCACTGTAAAACCGAGTTGAAGCTATTACCTCCCCATATATATGTATGGAGAGGAGTTTGTAACTGAAAGGATAATTTGTGTTCCCAACAAGTAATGTGAAGGACGGCTTTCACACACACTTCACTCTCAGAACTGAGCATGTGGAGAGACATTCGTTCATCTAGCACAATGGGAATAGGTGGCAGGGGAAACTTTTACTCTGTTTTCTTAGTCTGTTTCCTAATGCCGGTTTGAAATTCCTGCAGCTATCTCTGTAAAACCTAGTTGGAGCTGGTACCTCCCCCTGTATATGTTTGAAGTGGATTTTGCAACTGAAAGGAGACATTGTGTTCCCAACAAGCTAGGTGAAAAACGGCTATCACACACACCTTTCTGTCAGAAATGATCATGTGGAGACGTTCGTTCATCTAGCACAAAGACATCGGTTTGAAAGAGAAACTTTTACTCTGGTATCTCAGTCAATTTCCTAGTGCCAGTTTGAAGTTTCTGCAGTTTACACTGTAAAACCGAGTTGGAGCTAGGAATTCCCCATATATATGTATGGAGTGGAGTTTGAAACTGAAGGGAAACTTTTTGTTCCCAGCAAGCTAGGTGAAGGACGGCTTTCAAACACAATTATCTCTCAGAACTGAGCATGTGGAGAGACGTTCGTTCATCTAGCACAAAGGGAACGGTTTGATGTAGAAACTATAATTCTGGGTTCTCTGTCTGTTTCCTAGTGCACGTTGATGTTCCTGCAGTTTTCACTGTAAAACCGATTTGGAGCTAGTACCTCCTCATTTATATGTATTGATTGGTTTTTGCTACTGAAAAGAAACTTTGTGTTCCCAACAAGCAGGGTGAAGGACGGCTTTCACACACACATATCTCTCTGAAGTGAACATGTGGAGAGACGTTCGTTCATCTAGCACAAAGTGAACGGTTTTGCAGGAGAAACTTTTACTCTGGTTTCTCAGTCTGTTTCCTAGTGCCGGTTTGAATTTCCTGCAGTTTTCACTGTAAAATAGTTTGGAGATTGTACCTCCCCATATATATGTATGGAGTGGAGTTGGCACCTGGAATGAATCTTTGTGTACCCAACAAGCTAGGTTAAGGATTGCTTTCACACACTCTTGTCTCTCAGAAATGAGCATGTGGGAGAGAGGTTCGCTCATCTAGAACAAAGGGAACGTGTTGAAGGAGAAAATTTTATTCTGGTTTCTTAGTCTGTTTCCTATTGCCGGTTGATGTTCCTGCATTTTTCACTGTAAAAGCGAGTTGGAGCTTGTACCTCCCCTTATATATGTATGGAGTGGAGTTTGCAACAGAAAGGAAACTTTGTGTTCAAAACAGCTATGTGAAAGTCGCCTTTCACACACATTTATCTCTCTGAAATGAGCATGTGGAGAGACGTTCGTTCATCTAGCACAAAGTGAACGGGTTGCAGGAGAAACTTTTCTCTGGTTTCTCAGTCTGTATCCTAGTGCCGGGTTGAATTTCCTTCAGATTTCACTGTAAAAAACATTTGGAGCTAGTACCTCCCCATATATATGTATGAAGTGGAGTTGGCACCTGAAAAGAAACTTTGTGTTCCCAACAAGCTAGGTGAAGAACCGCTTTCACACACACATATCTCTCTGAAATGAGCATGAGGAGAGACGTTCGTTCATCTATCACAAAGGGAACGGGTTGCAGGAGAAACTTTTAATCTGATTTCTCAGTATGTTTCCTAGTTCCGGGTTGAATTTCCTGCAGTTTTCACTGTAAAAAAGATTTGAAGCTTGTACTTCCCCATATATATGTATGAAGTTTAGTTGACAGCTGAAAAGAAACTTTGTGTTCCCAACAAGCTAGGTGAAGGACGGCTTTCACACACACTTATCTCTCAGAACTTAGCATGTGGAGAAACGTTCGTTCATCTAGCACAAAGGAAACGGTTTGCAGGAGAAACTTTTACTCTGGTTCTCAGTGCGTTACCTAGTGCCGGGTTGAAGTTCCTGCAGTTTTCACTGTAAAACCGAATTGGAGCTACTACCTCCCCATATATATGTATGGAGAGGAGTTTGCTACTGAAAGGATAATTTGTGTTCCCAACAAGCAATGTGAAGGAAGGCTTTCACGCACATTTATCTCTCAGAACTGAGTATGTGGAGAGACTTTCGTTCATCTAGCACAATGGGAACGGGTGGCAGGAGAAACTTTTACTCTGGTTTCTTAGTCTGTTTCCTAATGCCAGTTTGAATTTCCTGCAGTTTTCTCTGTAAAACTTAGTTGGGGCTAGTACCACCCCCTGTATATGTTTGAAGTGGATTTTGCAACTGAAAGAGACATTGTGTTCCCAACAAGCTAGGTGCAGAACGGCTATCACACACAGTTTCCCATCAGAAATGATCATGTGGAGACGTTCGTTCATGTAGCAAAAAGGGAACGGTTTGAAGGAGAAACTTTTACTCTGGTATCTCAGTTAATTTCCTAGTGCCGGTTTGAAGTTCCTGCAGTTTACACTGTAAAACCGAGTTGGAGCTAGTACCTCCCCATATATATATACGGATTGGAGTTTGAAACTTAAGGGAAACTTTGTGTTCCCAACAAGCTAGGTGAAGGACGGCTTTCACACACACTTATCTCTCAGAACTGAGCATGTGGAGAGACGTTCGTTCATCTAGCACAAAGAAACGGTTTGCAGGAGAAACTTTTACTCTGTTTCTCAGTCTGTTTCCTAGTGCCGGTTTGAATTTCCTGCAGTTTTCACTGTAAAATAGTGTTGGAGCTTGTACCTCCCCATATATATGTATGGAGTGGAGTTGGCACCTGAAATGAAACTTTGTGTTCCCAACAAGCTAGGTTAAGGACTGCTTTCACACACACTTGTCTCTCAGAACTGAGCATGTGGAGAGACATTCGTTCATCTAGAACAAAGGGAACGTTTTGCAGGAGAAAATATTACTCTGGTTTCTTAGTCTGTTTCCTATTGTCGGTTGATGTTCCTGCATTTTTCACTTTAAAAGCGAGTTGGAGTTTGTACCTCCCCTTATGTATGTATGGAGTGGAGTTTGCAACAGAAAGGAAACTTTGTGTTCCCAACAAGCTATGTGAAGGTCGCCTTTCACACACATTTATCTCTTTGAAATGAGCATGTGGAGAGACGATCGTTCATGTAGCACAAGGGGATCGGGTTGCAGTAAAAACTTTTACTCTGGTTTCTCAGTCTGTTTCCTAGTGCCGGTTTGAAGTTCCTGCAATTTTCACTGTAAAACGGAGTTGGAGCTAGTACCCTCCCCATATAATTGTATGGAGTGGAGTTGGTAACTGAAAAGAAAATTTGTGTTCCCAACAAGCTTGTGAAGAACGGCTTTCACACACAATTATCTCTCCGAAATGAGTATGTGGAGACGTTCGTTCATCTAGCACAAAGTGAACGGGTTACAGGAGAAACTTTTTCTCTGGTTTCTCAGTCTGTTTCCTAGTGCCGGGTTGAATTTCCTCCAGTTTTCACTGTAAAAAACATTTGGAGCTAGTACCTCCCCATATATATGTATGAAGTGGAGTTGGCTCCTGAAAAGAAACTTTGTATTCCCAACAAGCTAGGTGAAGGACGGCTTTCACACACACTTATCTCTCAGAACTTAGCATGTGGAGAAACGTTCGTTCATCTAGCACAAATGAAACGGGTTGCAGGAGAAACTTTCACTCTGGTTTCTCAGTGTGTTACCTAGAACCTGGTTGATGTTCCTGCAGTTTTCACTGTAAAACCGAGTTGGAGCTTGTACCTCCCCATATATATGTATGGAGAGGAGTTTGCAACTGAGAGGATAATTTGTGTTCCCAACAAGCAATGTGAAGGAAGGCTTTCACACACATTTATCTCTCAGAACTGAGTATGTGGAGAGACATTCGTTCATCTAGCACAATGGGAACGGGTGGCAGGAGAAACTTTTACTCTAGTTTCTTAGTCTGTTTCCTAATGCCGGTTTGAATTTCCTGCAGTTTTCTCTGCAAAACCTAGTTGGAGCTAGTACCTCCCCCTGTATATGTTTGAAGTGGATTTGGCAAATGAAAGGAGACATTGTGTTCCCAAAAAGCTAGGTGAATAACGGCTATCACACACAATTTTCTGTCACAAATGATCATGTGGAGACGTTCGTTCATGTAGCACAAAGGGAACGGTTTGAAGGAGAAACTATTATTCTGGGTTCTCAGTGTGTTTCCTAGTGGCCCGTTTAATGTTCCTGCAGTTTTCACTGTAAAACCGATTTGGAGCTAGTACCTCCTCATTTATATGTATTGATTGGTTTTTGCTACTGAAAAGAAACTTTGTGTTCCCAACAAGCAGGGTGAAGGACGGCTTTCAAACACACATATCTCTCTGAAATGAGCATGTGGGGAGACGTTTGTTCATCTAGCACAAAGTGAAAGGTTTGCAGGAGAAACTTTTACTCTGGATTCTTAGTCTGTTTCCTATTGCCGGTTGATGTTCCTGCATTTTTCAATGTAAAGCCGAGTTGAAGCTTGTACCTCCCCTTATATATGTATGGAGTGGAGTTTGCAACAGAAAGGAAACTTTGTGTTCCCATCAAGCTATGTGAAGGACGCCTACCACACACATTAATCTCTCTGAAATGAGCATGTGGAGAGACGTTCGTTCATGTAGCGCAAAGGGATCGGGTTGCAGTAAAACTTTTACTCTGGTTTCTCAGTCTGTTTTCTTGTGCCGGATTGAAGTTCCTGCAATTTCACTGTAAAACGAGTTGGAGCTAGTACGTCTCCATATAAATTTATGCAGTGGAGTTGGTAAATGAAAAGAAAATTTGTGTTCCCAAAAAGCAAGGTGAAGGACGGCTTTCACACACACATATCTCTCAGAACTGAGCATGTGGAGAGACGTGCGTTCATCTATCACAAATTGAACGGGTTGCAGGAGAAAATTTTCTCTGTTTTCTCAGTCTGTTTCCTAGTGCCGGGTTGAATTTCCTACAGATTTCACTGTAAAAAACAGTTGGAGCTAGTAACTCCCCATATATATGTATGAAGTGGTGTTGGCACCTGAAAAGAAACTTTGTGTTCCCAACAAGCTAGGTGAAGGACGGCTTTCACACACACTTATCTCTCAGAACAAAGCATGTGGAGAAACGTTCATTCATCTAGCACAAAGGAAACGGTTTGCAGGAGAAACTATTACTCTGGTTTCTCAGTCTGTTACCTAGTGCCGGTTTGAAGTTCCTTCAATTTTCACTGTAAAACCGAGTTGAAGCTATTACCTCCCCATATATATGTATGGAGAGGAGTTTGTAACTGAAAGGATAATTTGTGTTCCCAACAAGTAATGTGAAGGACGGCTTTCACACACACTTCACTCTCAGAACTGAGCATGTGGAGAGACATTCGTTCATCTAGCACAATGGGAATAGGTGGCAGGGGAAACTTTACTCTGTTTTCTTAGTCTGTTTCCTAATGCCGGTTTGAAATTCCTGCAGCTATCTCTGTAAAACCTAGTTGGAGCTGGTACCTCCCCCTGTATATGTTTGAAGTGGATTTTGCAACTGAAAGGAGACATTTGTGTTCCCAACAAGCTAGGTGAAAAACGGCTATCACACACACCTTTCTGTCAGAAATGATCATGTGGAGACGTTCGTTCATCTAGCACAAAGACATCGGTTTGAAAGAGAAACTTTTACTCTGGTATCTCAGTCAATTTCCTAGTGCCAGTTTGAAGTTTCTCTGCAGTTTTACACTGTAAAACCGAGTTGGAGCTAGGAATTCCCCATATATATGTATGGAGTGGAGTTTTGAAACTGAAGGGAATCTTTTTGTTCCCAGCAAGCTAGGTGAAGGACGGCTTTCAAACACAATTATCTCTCAGAACTGAGCATGTGGAGAGACGTTCGTTCATCTAGCACAAAGGGAACGGTTTGATGTAGAAACTATAATTCTGGGTTCTCTGTCTGTTTCCTAGTGCACGTTTGATGTTCCTGCAGTTTTCCACTGTAAAACCGATTTGGAGCTAGTACCTCCTCATTTATATGTATTGATTGGTTTTTGCTACTGAAAAGAAACTTTGTGTTCCCAACAAGCAGGGTGAAGGACGGCTTTCACACACACATATCTCTCTGAAGTGAACATGTGGAGAGACGTTCGTTCATCTAGCACAAAGTGAACGGTTTGCAGGAGAAACTTTTACTCTGGTTTCTCAGTCTGTTTCCTAGTGCCGGTTTGAATTTCCTGCAGTTTTCACTGTAAAATAGTTTTGGAGATTGTACCTCCCCATATATATGTATGGAGTGGAGTTGGCACCTGGAATGAATCTTTGTGTACCCAACAAGCTAGGTTAAGGATTGCTTTCACACACTCTTGTCTCTCAGAAATGAGCATGTGGAGAGAGGTTCGCTCATCTAGAACAAAGGGAACGTGTTGAAGGAGAAAATTTTATTCTGGTTTCTTAGTCTGTTTCCTATTGCCGGTTGATGTTCCTGCATTTTTCACTGTAAAAGCGAGTTGGAGCTTGTACCTCCCCTTATATATGTATGGAGTGGAGTTTGCAACAGAAAGGAAACTTTGTGTTCAAAACAAGCTATGTGAAAGTCGCCTTTCACACACATTTATCTCTCTGAAATGAGCATGTGGAGAGACGTTCTTTCATCTAGCACAAAGTGAACGGGTTGCAGGAGAAACTTTTTCTCTGGTTTCTCAGTCTGTATCCTAGTGCCGGGTTGAATTTCCTTCAGATTTCACTGTAAAAAACATTTGGAGCTAGTACCTCCCCATATATATGTATGAAGTGGAGTTGGCACCTGAAAAGAAACTTTGTGTTCCCAACAAGCTAGGTGAAGAACGGCTTTCACACACACATATCTCTCTGAACTGAGCATGAGGAGAGACGTTCGTTCATCTATCACAAAGGGAACGGGTTGCAGGAGAAACTTTTAATCTGATTTCTCAGTATGTTTCCTAGTTCCGGGTTGAATTTCCTGCAGTTTTCACTGTAAAAAAGATTTGAAGCTTGTACTTCCCCATATATATGTATGAAGTTTAGTTGACAGCTGAAAAGAAACTTTGTGTTCCCAACAAGCTAGGTGAAGGACGGCTTTCACACACACTTATCTCTCAGAACTTAGCATGTGGAGAAACGTTCGTTCATCTAGCACAAAGGAAACGGTTTGCAGGAGAAACTTTTACTCTGGTTTCTCAGTGCGTTACCTAGTGCCGGGTTGAAGTTCCTGCAGTTTTCACTGTAAAACCGAATTGGAGCTACTACCTCCCCATATATATGTATGGAGAGGAGTTTGCTACTGAAAGGATAATTTGTGTTCCCAACAAGCAATGTGAAGGAAGGCTTTCACGCACATTTATCTCTCAGAACTGAGTATGTGGAGAGACTTTCGTTCATCTAGCACAATGGGAACGGGTGGCAGGAGAAACTTTTACTCTGGTTTCTTAGTCTGTTTCCTAATGCCAGTTTGAATTTCCTGCAGTTTTCTCTGTAAAACTTAGTTGGGGCTAGTACCACCCCCTGTATATGTTTGAAGTGGATTTTGCAACTGAAAGAGACATTGTGTTCCCAACAAGCTAGGTGCAGAACGGCTATCACACACAGTTTCCCATCAGAAATGATCATGTGGAGACGTTCGTTCATGTAGCAAAAAGGGAACGGTTTGAAGGAGAAACTTTTACTCTGGTATCTCAGTTTATTTCCTAGTGCCGGTTTGAAGTTCCTGCAGTTTACACTGTAAAACCGAGTTGGAGCTAGTACCTCCCCATATATATATACGGATTGGAGTTTGAAACTTAAGGGAAACTTTGTGTTCCCAACAAGCTAGGTGAAGGACGGCTTTCACACACACTTATCTCTCAGAACTGAGCATGTGGAGAGACGTTCGTTCATCTAGCACAAAGGAAACGGTTTGCAGGAGAAACTTTTACTCTGGTTTCTCAGTCTGTTTCCTAGTGCCGGTTTGAATTTCCTGCAGTTTTCACTGTAAAATAGTGTTGGAGCTTGTACCTCCCCATATATATGTATGGAGTGGAGTTGGCACCTGAAATGAAACTTTGTGTTCCCAACAAGCTAGGTTAAGGACTGCTTTCACACACACTTGTCTCTCAGAACTGAGCATGTGGAGAGACATTCGTTCATCTAGAACAAAGGGAACGTTTTGCAGGAGAAAATATTACTCTGGTTTCTTAGTCTGTTTCCTATTGTCGGTTGATGTTCCTGCATTTTTCACTTTAAAAGCGAGTTGGAGTTTGTACCTCCCCTTATGTATGTATGGAGTGGAGTTTGCAACAGAAAGGAAACTTTGTGTTCCCAACAAGCTATGTGAAGGTCGCCTTTCACACACATTTATCTCTTTGAAATGAGCATGTGGAGAGACGATCGTTCATGTAGCACAAGGGGATCGGGTTGCAGTAAAAACTTTTACTCTGGTTTCTCAGTCTGTTTCCTAGTGCCGGTTTGAAGTTCCTGCAATTTTCACTGTAAAACGGAGTTGGAGCTAGTACCTCCCCATATAATTGTATGGAGTGGAGTTGGTAACTGAAAAGAAAATTTGTGTTCCCAACAAGCTTGTGAAGAACGGCTTTCACACACAATTATCTCTCCGAAATGAGTATGTGGAGACGTTCGTTCATCTAGCACAAAGTGAACGGGTTACAGGAGAAACTTTTTCTCTGGTTTCTCAGTCTGTTTCCTAGTGCCGGGTTGAATTTCCTCCAGTTTTCACTGTAAAAAACATTTGGAGCTAGTACCTCCCCATATATATGTATGAAGTGGAGTTGGCTCCTGAAAAGAAACTTTGTATTCCCAACAAGCTAGGTGAAGGACGGCTTTCACACACACTTATCTCTCAGAACTTAGCATGTGGAGAAACGTTCGTTCATCTAGCACAAATGAAACGGGTTGCAGGAGAAACTTTCACTCTGGTTTCTCAGTGTGTTACCTAGAACCTGGTTGATGTTCCTGCAGTTTTCACTGTAAAACCGAGTTGGAGCTTGTACCTCCCCATATATATGTATGGAGAGGAGTTTGCAACTGAGAGGATAATTTGTGTTCCCAACAAGCAATGTGAAGGAAGGCTTTCACACACATTTATCTCTCAGAACTGAGTATGTGGAGAGACATTCGTTCATCTAGCACAATGGGAACGGGTGGCAGGAGAAACTTTTACTCTAGTTTCTTAGTCTGTTTCCTAATGCCGGTTTGAATTTCCTGCAGTTTTCTCTGCAAAACCTAGTTGGAGCTAGTACCTCCCCCTGTATATGTTTGAAGTGGATTTGGCAAATGAAAGGAGACATTGTGTTCCCAAAAAGCTAGGTGAATAACGGCTATCACACACACTTTTCTGTCACAAATGATCATGTGGAGACGTTCGTTCATGTAGCACAAAGGGAACGGTTTGAAGGAGAAACTATTATTCTGGGTTCTCAGTGTGTTTCCTAGTGCCCGTTTAATGTTCCTGCAGTTTTCACTGTAAAACCGATTTGGAGCTAGTACCTCCTCATTTATATGTATTGATTGGTTTTTGCTACTGAAAAGAAACTTTGTGTTCCCAACAAGCAGGGTGAAGGACGGCTTTCAAACACACATATCTCTCTGAAATGAGCATGTGGGGAGACGTTTGTTCATCTAGCACAAAGTGAAAGGTTTGCAGGAGAAACTTTTACTCTGGATTCTTAGTCTGTTTCCTATTGCCGGTTGATGTTCCTGCATTTTTCAATGTAAAGCCGAGTTGAAGCTTGTACCTCCCCTTATATATGTATGGAGTGGAGTTTGCAACAGAAAGGAAACTTTGTGTTCCCATCAAGCTATGTGAAGGACGCCTACCACACACATTAATCTCTCTGAAATGAGCATGTGGAGAGACGTTCGTTCATGTAGCGCAAAGGGATCGGGTTGCAGTAAAACTTTTACTCTGGTTTCTCAGTCTGTTTTCTTGTGCCGGATTGAAGTTCCTGCAATTTTCACTGTAAAACGAGTTGGAGCTAGTACGTCTCCATATAAATTTATGCAGTGGAGTTGGTAAATGAAAAGAAAATTTGTGTTCCCAAAAAGCAAGGTGAAGGACGGCTTTCACACACACATATCTCTCAGAACTGAGCATGTGGAGAGACGTGCGTTCATCTATCACAAATTGAACGGGTTGCAGGAGAAAATTTTTCTCTGTTTTCTCAGTCTGTTTCCTAGTGCCGGGTTGAATTTCCTACAGATTTCACTGTAAAAAACAGTTGGAGCTAGTAACTCCCCATATATATGTATGAAGTGGTGTTGGCACCTGAAAAGAAACTTTGTGTTCCCAACAAGCTAGGTGAAGGACGGCTTTCACACACACTTATCTCTCAGAACAAAGCATGTGGAGAAACGTTCATTCATCTAGCACAAAGGAAACGGTTTGCAGGAGAAACTATTACTCTGGTTTCTCAGTCTGTTACCTAGTGCCGGTTTGAAGTTCCTTCAATTTTCACTGTAAAACCGAGTTGAAGCTATTACCTCCCCATATATATGTATGGAGAGGAGTTTGTAACTGAAAGGATAATTTGTGTTCCCAACAAGTAATGTGAAGGACGGCTTTCACACACACTTCACTCTCAGAACTGAGCATGTGGAGAGACATTCGTTCATCTAGCACAATGGGAATAGGTGGCAGGGGAAACTTTTACTCTGTTTTCTTAGTCTGTTTCCTAATGCCGGTTTGAAATTCCTGCAGCTATCTCTGTAAAACCTAGTTGGAGCTGGTACCTCCCCCTGTATATGTTTGAAGTGGATTTTGCAACTGAAAGGAGACATTGTGTTCCCAAAAAGCTAGGTGAAAAACGGCTATCACACACACCTTTCTGTCAGAAATGATCATGTGGAGACGTTCGTTCATCTAGCACAAAGACATCGGTTTGAAAGAGAAACTTTTACTCTGGTATCTCAGTCAATTTCCTAGTGCCAGTTTGAAGTTTCTGCAGTTTACACTGTAAAACCGAGTTGGAGCTAGGAATTCCCCATATATATGTATGGAGTGGAGTTTGAAACTGAAGGGAAACTTTTTGTTCCCAGCAAGCTAGGTGAAGGACGGCTTTCAAACACAATTATCTCTCAGAACTGAGCATGTGGAGAGACGTTCGTTCATCTAGCACAAAGGGAACGGTTTGATGTAGAAACTATAATTCTGGGTTCTCTGTCTGTTTCCTAGTGCACGTTTGATGTTCCTGCAGTTTTCACTGTAAAACCGATTTGGAGCTAGTACCTCCTCATTTATATGTATTGATTGGTTTTTGCTACTGAAAAGAAACTTTGTGTTCCCAACAAGCAGGGTGAAGGACGGCTTTCACACACACATATCTCTCTGAAGTGAACATGTGGAGAGACGTTCGTTCATCTAGCACAAAGTGAACGGTTTGCAGGAGAAACTTTTACTCTGGTTTCTCAGTCTGTTTCCTAGTGCCGGTTTGAATTTCCTGCAGTTTTCACTGTAAAATAGTTTTGGAGATTGTACCTCCCCATATATATGTATGGAGTGGAGTTGGCACCTGGAATGAATCTTTGTGTACCCAACAAGATAGGTTAAGGATTGCTTTCACACACTCTTGTCTCTCAGAAATGAGCATGTGGAGAGAGGTTCGCTCATCTAGAACAAAGGGAACGTGTTGAAGGAGAAAATTTTATTCTGGTTTCTTAGTCTGTTTCCTATTGCCGGTTGATGTTCCTGCATTTTTCACTGTAAAAGCGAGTTGGAGCTTGTACCTCCCCTTATATATGTATGGAGTGGAGTTTGCAACAGAAAGGAAACTTTGTGTTCAAAACAAGCTATGTGAAAGTCGCCTTTCACACACATTTATCTCTCTGAAATGAGCATGTGGAGAGACGTTCGTTCATCTAGCACAAAGTGAACGGGTTGCAGGAGAAACTTTTTCTCTGGTTTCTCAGTCTGTATCCTAGTGCCGGGTTGAATTTCCTTCAGATTTCACTGTAAAAAACATTTGGAGCTAGTACCTCCCCATATATATGTATGAAGTGGAGTTGGCACCTGAAAAGAAACTTTGTGTTCCCAACAAGCTAGGTGAAGAACCGCTTTCACACACACATATCTCTCTGAACTGAGCATGAGGAGAGACGTTCGTTCATCTATCACAAAGGGAACGGGTTGCAGGAGAAACTTTTAATCTGATTTCTCAGTATGTTTCCTAGTTCCGGGTTGAATTTCCTGCAGTTTTCACTGTAAAAAAGATTTGAAGCTTGTACTTCCCCATATATATGTATGAAGTTTAGTTGACAGCTGAAAGAAACTTTGTGTTCCCAACAAGCTAGGTGAAGGACGGCTTTCACACACACTTATCTCTCAGAACTTAGCATGTGGAGAAACGTTCGTTCATCTAGCACAAAGGAAACGGTTTGCAGGAGAAACTTTTACTCTGGTTTCTCAGTGCGTTACCTAGTGCCGGGTTGAAGTTCCTGCAGTTTTCACTGTAAAACCGAATTGGAGCTACTACCTCCCCATATATATGTATGGAGAGGAGTTTGCTACTGAAAGGATAATTTGTGTTCCCAACAAGCAATGTGAAGGAAGGCTTTCACGCACATTTATCTCTCAGAACTGAGTATGTGGAGAGACTTTCGTTCATCTAGCACAATGGGAACGGGTGGCAGGAGAAACTTTTACTCTGGTTTCTTAGTCTGTTTCCTAATGCCAGTTTGAATTTCCTGCAGTTTTCTCTGTAAAACTTAGTTGGGGCTAGTACCACCCCCTGTATATGTTTGAAGTGGATTTTGCAACTGAAAGAGACATTGTGTTCCCAACAAGCTAGGTGCAGAACGGCTATCACACACAGTTTCCCATCAGAAATGATCATGTGGAGACGTTCGTTCATGTAGCAAAAAGGGAACGGTTTGAAGGAGAAACTTTTACTCTGGTATCTCAGTTAATTTCCTAGTGCCGGTTTGAAGTTCCTGCAGTTTACACTGTAAAACCGAGTTGGAGCTAGTACCTCCCCATATATATATACGGATTGGAGTTTGAAACTTAAGGGAAACTTTGTGTTCCCAACAAGCTAGGTGAAGGACGGCTTTCACACACACTTATCTCTCAGAACTGAGCATGTGGAGAGACGTTCGTTCATCTAGCACAAAGGAAACGGGTTGCAGGAGAAACTTTTACTCTGGTTTCTCAGTGCGTTACCTAGTGCCGGGTTGAAGTTCCTGCAGTTTTCACTGTAAAACCGAATTGGAGCTAGTACCTCCACATATATATGTATGGAGAGGAGTTTGCTACTGAAAGGATAATATGTGTTCCCAACAAGCAATGTGAAGGAAGGCTTTCACACACATTTATCTCTCAGAACTGAGTATGTGGGGAGACTTTCGTTCATCTAGCACAATGTGAACGGGTGGCAGGAGAAACTTTTACTCTGGTTTCTTAGTCTGTTTCCTAATGCCAGTTTGAATTTCCTGCAGTTTTCTCTGTAAAACTTAGTTGGGGCTAGTACCAACCCCTGTATATGTTTGAAGTGGATTTTGCAACTGAAAGAGACATTGTGTTCCCAACAAGCTAGGTGCAGAACGGCTATCACACACAGTTTCCCATCAGAAATGATCATGTGGAGACGTTCGTTCATGTAGCAAAAAGGGAACGGTTTGAAGGAGAAACTTTTACTCTGGTATCTCAGTCTATTTCCTAGTGCCGGTTTGAAGTTCCTGCAGTTTACACTGTAAAACCGAGTTGGAGCTAGTACCTCCCCATATATATATACGGATTGGAGTTTGAAACTTAAGGGAAACTTTGTGTTCCCAACAAGCTAGGTGAAGGACGGCTTTCACACACACTTATCTCTCAGAACTGAGCATGTGGAGAGACGTTCGTTCATCTAGCACAAAGTGAACGGTTTGCAGGAGAAACTTTTACTCTTGTTTCTCAGTCTGTTTCCTATTGCCGGTTGATGTTCCTGCATTTTTTACTGTAAAACCGAGTTGGAGCTTGTACCTCCCCTTATGTATGTATGGATTGGAGTTTGCAACAGAAAGGAAAATTTGTGTTCCCAACAAGCTATGTGAAGGTGGCCTTTCACACACATTTATCTCTCAGAAATGAGCATGTGGAGAGACGTCCGTTCATGTAGCACAAAGGGATCGGGTTGCAGTGAAAACTTTTACTGTGGTTTCTCATTCTGTTTCCTAGTGCCGGTTTGAAGTTCCTGCAATTTTCACTGTAAAACCGAGTTGGAGCTAATACCTCCCCATATAATTGTATGGAGTGGAATTGGTAACTGAAAAGAAAATTTGTGTTCCCAACAAGCTTGTGAAGAACGGCTTTCACACACAATTATCTCTCAGAAATGAGCATGTGGAGACGTTGTTCATCTAGCACAAAGTGAACGGGTTGCAGGAGAAACTTTTTCTCTGTTTTCTCAGTCTGTTTCCTAGTGCCGGGTTGAATTTCCTCCAGTTTTCACTGTAAAAAATATTTGGAGCTAGTACCTTCCCATATATATGTATGAAATGGAGTTGGCTCCTGAAAAGAAACTTTGTATTCCCAACAAGCTAGGTGAAGGACGGCTTTCACACACAATTATCTCTCAGAACTTAGCATGTGGAGAAACTTTCGTTCATCTAGCACAAAGGAAACAGGTTGCAGGAGAAACTTTTACTCTGGTTTCTCAGTGTTTTACCTAGTGCCGGGTTGAATTTCCTGCAGTTTTCACTGTAAAACCGAGTTGGATCTAGTAACTCCCCATATATATGTATGGAGAGGAGTTTGCAACTGAAAGGATAATTTGTTTTCCCAACAAGCAATGTGAAGGACGGCTTTCACACACATTTATCTCTCAGAACTGAGTATGTGGAGAGACATTCGTTCATCTAGCACATTGGGAACGGGTGGCAGGAGAAACTTTTACTCTGGTTTCTTAGTCTGTTTCCTAATGCCGGTTTGAATTTCCTGCAGTTTTCTCTGTAAAACCTTGTTGGAGCTAGTACCTCCCCCTGTATATGTTTGAAGTGGATTTTGCAACTGAAAGGAGACATTTTGTTCCCAAAAGCTAGGTGAAGAACGGCTATCACACACACTTTTCTGTCACAAATGATCATGTGGAGAAGTTCGTTCATGTAGCACAAAGGGAACGGTTTGAAGGAGAAACTTTTACTGTGGTATCTCAGTCTATTTCCTAGTGCCCTTTTGATGTTCCTGCAGTTTTCACTGTAAAACCGATTTGGAGCTAGTACCTCCTCATTTATATGTATTGATTAGTTTTTGCTAATGAAAAGAAACTTTGTGTTCCCAACAAGCAGGGTGAAGGACGGCTTTCAAACACACATATCTCTCTGAACTGAGCATGTGGGGAGACGTTCGTTCATCTAGCACAAAGTGGAAGGTTTGCAGGAGAAACTTTTACTCTGGTTTCTTAGTCTGTTTCCTTTTGCCGGTTGATGTTCCTGCATTTTTCACTGTAAAGCCGAGTTGGAGCTTGTACCTCCCCTTATATATGTATGGAGTGGAGTTTGCAACAGAAAGGAAACTTTGTGTTCCCAACAAGCTATGTGAAGGACGCCTTTCACACACATTTATCTCTCTGAAATGAACATGTGGAGAGACGTTTGTTAATGTAGCACAAAGGGATCGGGTTGCAGTAAAAACTTTTACTCTGGTTTCTCAGTCTGTTTCCTTGTGCCGGTTTTAAGTTCCTGCAATTTTCACTGTAAAACCGAGTTGGAGTTTGTACCTCCCCATATAAATTTATGCAGTGGAGTTGGTAACTGAAAAGAAAATTTGTGTTCCCAACAAGCATGTGAAGTACAGCATTCACACACAAATATCTCTCAGAAATGAGCATGTGGAGACGTTCGTTCATCTATCACAAAGTGAACGGTTTGCAGGAGAAACTTTTTCTCTGTTTTCTCAGTCTGTTTCCTAGTGCCGGGTTGAATTTCCTCCAGTTTTCACTGTAAAAAACAGTTGGAGCTAGTAACTCCCCATATATAAGTATGAAGTGGAGTTGGCACCTGAAAAGAAACTTTGTGTTCCCAACAAGCTAGGTGAAGGACGGCTTTCACACACACTTATCTCTCAGAACTGAGCATGTGGAGAGACGTTCCTTCATCTAGCACAAAGGGAAAAGTTTGATGGAGAAACTATTATTCTGTGTTCTCAGTGTGTTTCCTAGTGCCCGTTTGATGTTCCTGCAGTTTTCACTGTAAAACCGATTTGGAGCTAGTACCTCCTCATTTATATGTATTGATTAGTTTTTGCTAATGAAAAGAAACTTTGTGTTCCCAACAAACAGGGTGAAGGACGGCTTTCACACACAAATATCTCTCAGAAATGAGCATGTGGGGAGACGTTCGTTCATCTAGCACAAAGTGGAAGGTTTGCAGGAGAAACTTTTACTCTGGTTTCTTAGTCTGTTTCCTTTTGCCTGTTGATGTTGCTGCATTTTTCACTGTAAAGCCGAGTTGGAGCTTGTACCTCCCCTTATATATGTATGGAGTGGAGTTTGCAACAGAAAGGAAACTTTGTGTTCCCTACAAGCTATGTGAAGGACGCCTTTCACACACATTTATCTCTCTGAAATGAACATGTGGAGAGACGTTTGTTCATGTAGCACAAAGGGATCGGGTTGCAGTAAAAACTTTTACTCTGGTTTCTCAGTCTGTTTCCTTGTGCCGGTTTGAAGTTCCTGCAATTTTCACTGTAAAACCGAGTTGGAGCTTGTACCTCCCCATATAAATTTATGCAGTGGAGTTGGTAACTGAAAAGAAAATTTGTGTTCCCAACAAGCATGTGAAGTACGGCATTCACACACAAATATCTCTCAGAAATGAGCATGTGGAGACGTTCGTTCATCTATCACAAAGTGAACGGTTTGCAGGAGAAACTTTTTCTCTGTTTTCTTAGTCTGTTTCCTAGTGCCGGGTTGAATTTCCTCCAGTTTTCACTGTAAAAAACAGTTGGAGCTAGTAACTCCCCATATATAAGTATGAAGTGGAGTTGGCACCTGAAAAGAAACTTTGTGTTCCCAACAAGCTAGGTGAAGGACGGCTTTCACACACACTTATCTCTCAGAACTTAGCATGTGGAGAAACGTTCGTTCATCTAGCACAAAGGAAACGGTTTGCAGGGGAAACTTTTACTCTGGTTTCTCAGTCTGTTACCTAGTGCCGGTTTGAAGTTCCTTCAATTTTCACTGTAAATCCGAGTTGGTGCTAGTACCTCCCCATATATATGTATGAAGTGGAGTTGGCACCTGAAAACAAACTTTGAGTTCCCAACAAGATGGTGAAGCACGGCTTTCACAAACACATATTTCTCAGAACTGAGCATGTGGAGAGATGTTCGTTCATCTAGCACAAAGTGAACGGGTTACAGGAGAGACTTTTACTCTGGTTTCTCAGTTTGTTTCCTTGTTCCGGTTAGAGGTTCCTGCAGATTTCACTGTAAAGCCGTTTTGGAGCTAGTACTTCCACATATACATGTATGGAGAGCAGTTTGCAACTGAAAGGAGACTTTGTGTTCCCAACAAACTACGTGGAGTACGGCTTTCACACTCACTTATCTCTCAGAACTGAGCATGTGGATAGACTTTCGTTCATCTAGCACAAACGAATCGGTTTCCAGGAGTTACTTTTATTCTGGTTTCTCAGTCTGTTTCCTAGTGCCAGTTTGAAGTTCCTGCAGTTTTCACTGTAAAACCGAGTTGCAGCTGGTACCACACCATATATATGTTTGAAGTGGATTTTGCAACTGAAAGGAGACATTGAGTTCCCAACAAGCTACGTGAAGAACGGCTTTCACACACACTTTTCTGTCACAAATGAGCATGTGGAGACGTTCGTTCATCTAGCCCAAAGGGAACGGGTTGAAGGAGAAACTATTATTCTGGGTTCTCAGTGTGTTTCCTCGTGCCCGTTTGATGTTCCTGCAGTTTTCACTGTAAAAAATTGTTGGAGCTAGTACCTCCTCATTTATAAGTATGAAGTGGATTATGCTACTGAAAAGCAACTTTGTGTTCCCAACAAGCAGGGAGAAGGACGGCTTTCAAACACAGATATCTCTCTGAACTGAGCATGTGGAGAGACGTTCGTTCATCTAGCACAAATTGAACGGTTTTCAGGAGAAACTTTTACTCTGGTTTCTCAGTCTGTTTCCTAGTGCCGGTTTGAATTTCCTGCAGATTTCACTGTAAAATATTGTTGGAGCTTGTACCTCCCCATATATATGTATGGAGTGGAGTTGGCACCTGATATGAAACTTTGTGTTCTCAACAAGCTAGGTTAAGAACTGCTTTCACACACACTTGTCTCTCAGAACTGAGCATGTGGAGAGACGTTCGTTCATGCAGCACAAAGGGATCGGGTTGCAGGAAAAACTTTTACTCTGGTTTCTCAGTCTGTTTCCTACTGCCGGTTTGAAGATCCTGCAATTTTCACTGTAAAACCGAGTTGGAGCTAGTATCTCCCCATATAAATTTATGGAGTGGAGTTGGTAACTGAAAAGAAAATTTGTGTTCCCAACAAGCTTGTGAAGTACGGCATTCACACACAATTATCTCTCAGAAATGAGCATGTGGAGACGTTCGTTCATCTATCACAATGTGAAAGGTTTGCAGGAGAAACTTTTTCTCTGTTTTCTCTGTCTTTTTCCTAGTGCCGGGTTGAATTTCCTACAGTTTTCACTGTAAAAAACATTTGGAGCTACTACCTCCCCATATATATATATGAAGTGGTGTTGACTCCTGAAAAGAAACTTTGTGTTGCCAAAAAGCTAGGTGAAGGACGGCTTTCACACACACTTATCTCTCAGAACTTAGCAAGTGGAGAAACTTTCGTTCATCTAGCACAAAGGAAACGGGTTGCAGGAGAAACTTTTACTCTGGTTTCTCAGTGTGTTACCTAGTGCCGGGTTGAAGTTCCTTCAGTTTTCACAGTAAAACCGAGTTGGTGCTTGTACCTCCCCATATATATGTATGGATTGGAGTTTGAAACTGAAGGGAAACTTTTTGTTCCCAGCAAGCTAGGTGAAGGACGGCTTTCAAACACACTTATCTCTCAGAACTGAGCATGTGGAGAGACGTTCATTCATCTAGCACAAACGGAACGGGTTGATGGAGAAACTATTATTCTGGGTTCTCAGTGTGTTTCCTAGTGCCGGTTTTATGTTCCTGCAGTTTTCACTGTAAAACCGTTTTGGAGCTTGTACATCCTCATTTATATGTATTGATTGGTTTTTGCTACTGAAAAGAAACTTTGTGTTCCCAACAAGCTAGGTGAAGGACGGCTTTCAAACACACATATCTCCCTGAACTGAGCATGTGGGGAGACGTTCGTTCATCTAGCACAAAGGGATCGGGTTGCAGTAAAAACTTTTTCTCTGGTTTCTCAGTCTGTTTCCTTGTGCCGGTTTGAAGTTCCTGCAATTTTCACTGTAAAACCGAGTTGGAGCTAGTACCTCCCCATATAAATGTATGGAGTGGAGTTGGTAACTGAAAAGAAAATTTGTGTTCCCAACAAGCTTGTGAAGTACGGCATTCACACACAATTATCTCTCAGAAATGAGCATGTGGAGACGTTCATTCATCTATCACAAAGTGAAAGGGTTGCAGGAGAAAATTTTTCTCTGTGTCCGCAGTCTGTTTCCTAGTGCCGGGTTGAATTTCCACCAGTTTTCACTGTAAAAAACATTTGGAGCTATTACCTCCCCATATATATGTATGAAGTGGAGTTGTCTCCTGAAAAGAAACTTTGTGTTGCCAAAAAGCTAGGTGAAGGACGGCTTTCACACACACTTATCTCTCAGAACTTAGCATGTGGAGAAACTTTCGTTCATCTAGCACAAAGGAAACGGTTTGCAGGAGAAACTTTTACTCTGGTTTCTCAGTGTTTTACCTAGTGCCGGGTTGAAGTTCCTGCAGTTTTCACTGTAAAACCGAGTTGGAGCTAGTACCTCCCCATATATATGTATGGAGAGGAGTTTGCAACTGAAAGGATAATTTGTATTCCCAACAAGATATGTGAAGGACGCCTTTCACACACATTTATCTTTCAGAAATGAGCATGTGGAGAGACGTTCGTTCATGTAGCACAAAGGGATCGGGTTGCAGTAAAAACTTTTACTCTGGTTTCTCAGTCTGTTTCTTTGTGCTGGTTTGAAGTTCCTGCAATTTTCACTGTAAAACCGAGTTGGAGCTTGTACATACCCATATATACGTATGGAGTGGAGTTTGCACCTGAAAAGAAACTTTGAGTTCCCAACAAGCTAGGTGAAGCTCGGCTTTCACACACACATATCTCTCAGAACTGAGCATGTGGAGAGATGTTCCTTCATCTAGCACAAAGTTAACGGGTTGCAGGAGCGACTTTTACTCTGGTTTCTCAGTCTGTTTCCTGGTTCCGGTTTGAGGTTCCTGCAGATTTCACTGTAAAACCGTTTTGGAGCTAGTTCTTCCCCATATAAATATATGGAGAGCAGTTTGCAACTGAAAGGAGACTTTGTGTTCCCAACAAGCTACTGAAGTACTGCTTTCACACTCACTTATCTCTCAGAACTGAGCATGTGGATAGACGTTCATTCATCTAGCACAAACGAATCGGTTTCCAGGAGTTACTTTTACTCTGGTTTCTCAGTCAGTTTCCTAGTGCCGGTTTGAAGTTCCTGCAGTTTACACTGTAAAACCGAGTTGGAGCTAGTACCACACCATATATATGTTTGAAGTGGATTTTGCAACTGAAAGGAGACATTGTGTTCGCAACAAGCTAGTGAAGAACGGCTTTCACACACACTTTCCTGTCAGAAATGATTATGTGGAGACGTTCGTTCATCTAGCCCAAATGGAACGGGTTGAAGGAGAAACTATTATTCTGGGTTCTCAGTGTGTTTCCTCGTGCCCGTTTGATGTTGCTGCAGTTTTCACTGTAAAAAAGTGTTGGAGCTAGTACCTCCTCATTTATATGTATGAAGTGGTTTTTGCTACTGAAAAGCAACTTTGTGTTCCCAACAAGCAGGGTGAAGGACGGCTTTCACACACACATATCTCTCTGAACTTAGCATGTGGAGAGACGTTCGTTCATCTAGCACAAAGTGAACGGTTTGCAGGAGAAACTTTTACTCTGGTTTCTCAGTCTGTTTCCTAGTGCCGGTTTGAATTTCCTGCAGTTTTCACTGTAAAATAGTGTTGGAGCTTGTACCTCCCCATATATATGTATGGAATGGAGTTGGCACCTGAAATGAAACTTTGTGTTCCCAACAAGCTAGGTTAAGGACTGCTTTCACACACACTTGTCTCTCAGAACTGAGCATGTGGAGAGACATTCGTTCATCTAGAACAAAGGGAACGTTTTGCAGGAGAAAATATTACTCTGGTTTCTTAGTCTGTTTCCTATTGTCGGTTGATGTTCCTGCATTTTTCACTTTAAAAGCGAGTTGGAGCTTGTACCTCCCCTTATGTATGTATGGAGTGGAGTTTGCAACAGAAAGGAAACTTTGTGTTCCCAACAAGCTATGTGAAGGTCGCCTTTCACACACATTTATCTCTCTGAAATGAGAATGTGGAGAGACGATCGTTCATCTAGCACAAAGGGAACGGTTTGATGTAGAAACTATAATTCTGGGTTCTCTGTCTGTTTCCTAGTGCACGTTTGATGTTCCTGCAGTTTTCACTGTAAAACCGATTTGGAGCTAGTACCTCCTCATTTATATGTATTGGTTGGTTTTTGCTACTGAAAAGAAACTTTGTGTTCCCAACAAGCAGGGTGAAAGACGGCTTTCAAACACACATATCTCTCTGAACTGAGCATGTGGGGAGACGTTTGTTCATCTAGCACAAAGTGAAAGGTTTGCAGGAGAAACTTTTACTCTGGATTCTTAGTCTGTTTCCTATTGCCGGTTGATGTTCCTGCATTTTTCAATGTAAAGCCGAGTTGAAGCTTGTACCTCCCCTTATATATGTATGGAGTGGTGTTTGCAACAGAAAGGAAACTTTGTGTTCAAAACAAGCTATGTGAAGGACGCCTTTCACACACATTTATCTCTCTGAAATGAGCATGTGGAGAGACGTTCGTTCATGTAGCGCAAAGGGATCGGGTTGCTGTAAAAAGTTTTACGCTGGTTTCTCAGTCTGTTTTCTTGTGCCGGATTGAAGTTCCTGCAATTTTCACTGTAAAACCGAGTTGGAGCTAGTACCTCTCCATATAAATTTATGCAGTGGAGTTGGTAACTGAAAAGAAAATTTGTGTTCCCAAAAAGCAAGGTGAAGGACGGCTTTCACACACACATATCTCTCAGAACAGAGAATGTGGAGAGACATGCGTTCATCTATGACAAATTGAACGGGTTGCAGGAGAAAATTTTTCTCTGTTTTCTCAGTCTGTTTCCTAGTGCCGGGTTGAATTTCCTCCAGTTTTCACTGTAAAAAACAGTTGGAGCTAGTAACTCCCCATATATATGTATGAAGTGGTGTTGGCACCTGAAAAGAAACTTTGTGTTCCCAACAAGCTAGGTGAAGGACGGCTTTCACACACACTTATCTCTCAGAACAAAGCATGTGGAGAAACGTTCATTCATCTAGCACAAAGGAAACGGTTTGCAGGAGAAACTATTACTCTGGTTTCTCAGTCTGTTACCTAGTGCCGGTTTGAAGTTCCTTCAATTTTCACTGTAAAACCGAGTTGGAGATATTACCTCCCCATATATATGTATGGAGAGGAGTTTGTAACTGAAAGGATAATTTGTGTTCCCAACAAGCAATGTGAAGGACGGCTTTCACACACACTTCGCTCTCAGAACTGAGCATGTGGAGAGACATTCGTTCATCTAGCACAATGGTAATAGGTGGCAGGGGAAACTTTTACTCTGTTTTCTTAGTCTGTTTCCTAATGCCGGTTTGAAATTCCTGCAGCTATCTCTGTAAAACCTAGTTGGAGCTAGTACCTCCCCCTGTATATGTTTGAAGTGGATTTTGCAACTGAAAGGAGACATTGTGTTCCCAAAAAGCTAGGTGAAAAACGGCTATCACTCACACTTTTCTGTCAGAAATGATCATGTGGAGACGTTCGTTCATCTAGCACAAAGACATCGGTTTGAAAGAGAAACATTTACTCTGGTATCTCAGTCAATTTCCTAGTGCCAGTTTGAAGTTTCTGCACTTTACACTGTAAAACCGAGTTGGAGCTAGGAATTCCCCATATATATGTATGGAGTGGAGTTTGAAACTGAAGGGAATCTTTTTGTTCCCAGCAAGCTAGGTGAAGGACGGCTTTCAAACACAATTATCTCTCAGAACTGAGCATGTGGAGAGACGTTCGTTCATCTAGCACAAAGGGAACGGTTTGATGTAGAAACTATAATTCTGGGTTCTCTGTTTCCTAGTGCACGTTTGATGTTCCTGCAGTTTTCACTGTAAAACCGATTTGGAGCTAGTACCTCCTCATTTATATGTATTGATTGGTTTTTGCTACTGAAAAGAAACTTTGTGTTCCCAACAAGCAGGGTGAAAGACGGCTTTCAAACACACATATCTCTCTGAACTGAGCATGTGGGGAGACGTTTGTTCATCTAGCACAAAGTGAAAGGTTTGCAGGAGAAACTTTTACTCTGGATTCTTAGTCTGTTTCCTATTGCCGGTTGATGTTCCTGCATTTTTCAATGTAAAGCCGAGTTGAAGCTTGTACCTCCCCTTATATATGTATGGAGTGGTGTTTGCAACAGAAAGGAAACTTTGTGTTCAAAACAAGCTATGTGAAGGACGCCTTTCACACACATTTATCTCTCTGAAATGAGCATGTGGAGAGACGTTCGTTCATGTAGCGCAAAGGGATCGGGTTGCAGTAAAAAGTTTTACTCTGGTTTCTCAGTCTGTTTTCTTGTGCCGGATTGAAGTTCCTGCAATTTTCACTGTAAAACCGAGTTGGAGCTAGTACCTCTCCATATAAATTTATGCAGTGGAGTTGGTAACTGAAAAGAAAATTTGTGTTCCCAAAAAGCAAGGTGAAGGACGGCTTTCACACACACATATCTCTCAGAATAGAGAATGTGGAGAGACGTGCGTTCATCTATCACAAATTGAACGGGTTGCAGGAGAAAATTTTTCTCTGTTTTCTCAGTCTGTTTCCTAGTGCCGGGTTGAATTTCCTCCAGTTTTCACTGTAAAAAACAGTTGGAGCTAGTAACTCCCCATATATATGTATGAAGTGGTGTTGGCACCTGAAAAGAAACTTTGTGTTCCCAACAAGCTAGGTGAAGGACGGCTTTCACACACACTTATCTCTCAGAACAAAGCATGTGGAGAAACGTTCATTCATCTAGCACAAAGGAAACGGTTTGCAGGAGAAACTATTACTCTGGTTTCTCAGTCTGTTACCTAGTGCCGGTTTGAAGTTCCTTCAATTTTCACTGTAAAACCGAGTTGGAGCTATTACCTCCCCATATATATGTATGGAGAGGAGTTTGTAACTGAAAGGATAATTTGTGTTCCCAACAAGCAATGTGAAGGACGGCTTTCACACACACTTCGCTCTCAGAACTGAGCATGTGGAGAGACATTCGTTCATCTAGCACAATGGTAATAGGTGGCAGGGGAAACTTTTACTCTGTTTTCTTAGTCTGTTTCCTAATGCCGGTTTGAAATTCCTGCAGCTATCTCTGTAAAACCTAGTTGGAGCTAGTACCTCCCCCTGTATATGTTTGAAGTGGATTTTGCAACTGAAAGGAGACATTGTGTTCCCAACAAGCTAGGTGAAAAACGGCTATCACACACACTTTTCTGTCAGAAATGATCATGTGGAGACGTTCGTTCATCTAGCACAAAGACATCGGTTTGAAAGAGAAACATTTACTCTGGTATCTCAGTCAATTTCCTAGTGCCAGTTTGAAGTTTCTGCACTTTACACTGTAAAACCGTGTTGGAGCTAGGAATTCCCCATATATATGTATGGAGTGGAGTTTGAAACTGAAGGGAATCTTTTTGTTCCCAGCAAGCTAGGTGAAGGACGGCTTTCAAACACAATTATCTCTCAGAACTGAGCATGTGGAGAGACGTTCGTTCATCTAGCACAAAGGGAACGGTTTGATGTAGAAACTATAATTCTGGGTTCTCTGTCTGTTTCCTAGTGCACGTTTGATGTTCCTGCAGTTTTCACTGTAAAACCGATTTGGAGCTAGTACCTCCTCATTTATATGTATTGATTGGTTTTTGCTACTGAAAAGAAACTTTGTGTTCCCAACAAGCAGGGTGAAGTACGGCTTTCACACACACATATCTCTCTGAAGTGAACATGTGGAGAGACGTTCGTTCATCTAGCACAAAGTGAAAGGTTTGCAGGAGAAACTTTTACTCTGGTTTCTCAGTCTGTTTCCTAGTGCCGGTTTGAATTTCCTGCAGTTTTCACTGTAAAATAGTTTTGGAGATTGTACCTCCCCATATATATGTATGGAGTGGAGTTGGCACCTGGAATGAATCTTTGTGTACCCAACAAGCTAGGTTAAGGATTGCTTTCACACACTCTTGTCTCTCAGAAATGAGCATGTGGAGAGAGGTTCGCTCATCTAGAACAAAGGGAACGTGTTGAAGGAGAAAATTTTACTCTGGTTTCTTAGTCTGTTTCCTATTGCCGGTTGATGTTCCTGCATTTTTCACTGTAAAAGCGAGTTGGAGCTTGTACCTCCCCTTATATATGTATGGAGTGGAGTTTGCAACAGAAAGGAAACTTTGTGTTCAAAAGAAGCTATGTGAAGGTCGCCTTTCACACACATTTATCTCTCTGAAATGAGCATGTGGAGAGACGTTCGTTCATCTAGCACAAAGTGAATGGGTTGCAGGAGAAACTTTTTCTCTGGTTTCTCAGTCTGTATCCTAGTGCCGGGTTGAATTTCCTCCAGATTTCACTGTAAAAAACATTTGGAGCTAGTACCTCCCCATATATATGTATGAAGTGGAGTTGGCACCTGAAAAGAAACTTTGTGTTCCCAACAAGCTAGGTGAAGAACGGCTTTCACACACACATATCTCTCTGAAATGAGCATGAGGAGAGACGTTCGTTCATCTATCACAAAGGGAACGGGTTGCAGGAGAAACTTTTAATCTGATTTCTCAGTATGTTTCCTAGTGCCGGGTTGAATTTCCTGCAGTTTTCACTGTAAAAAAGATTTGAAGCTAGTACTTCCCCATATATATGTATGAAGTGGAGTTGACAGCTGAAAAGAAACTTTGTGTTCCCAACAAGCTAGGTGAAGGACGGCTTTCACACACACTTATCTCTCAGAACTTAGCATGTGGAGAAACTTTCGTTCATCTAGCACAAAGGAAACGGGTTGCAGGAGAAACTTTTACTCTGTTTTCTCAGTGCGTTACCTAGTGCCGGGTTGAAGTTCCTGCAGTTTTCACTGTAAAACCGAATTGGAGCTAGTACCTCCCCATATATATGTATGGAGAGGAGTTTGCTACTGAAAGGATAATTTGTGTTCCCAACAAGCAATGTGAAGGAAGGCTTTCACGCACATTTATCTCTCAGAACTGAGTATGTGGAGAGACTTTCGTTCATCTAGCACAATGGGAACGGGTGGCAGGAGAAACTTTTACTCTGGTTTCTTAGTCTGTTTCCTAATGCCAGTTTGAATTTCCTGCAGTTTTCTCTGTAAAACCTAGTTGGGGCTAGTACCACCCCCTTTATATGTTTGAAGTGGATTTTGCAACTGAAAGAGACATTGTGTTCCCAACAAGCTAGGTGCAGAACGGCTATCACACACAGTTTCCCATCAGAAATGATCATGTGGAGACGTTCGTTCATGTAGCAAAAAGGGAACGGTTTGAAGGAGAAACTTTAACTCTGGTATCTCAGTCTATTTCCTAGTGCCGGTTTGAAGTTCCTGCAGTTTACACTGTAAAACCGAGTTGGAGCTAGTACCTCCCCATATATATGTACGGATTGGAGTTTGAAACTGAAGGGAAACTTTGTGTTCCCAACAAGCTATGTGAAGGACGGCTTTCACAGACACTTATCTCTCAGAACTGAGCATGTGGAGAGACGTTCGTTCATCTAGCACAAAGTGAACGGTTTGCAGGAGAAACTTTTACTCTGGTTTCTCAGTCTGTTTCCTAGTGCCGGTTTGAATTTCCTGCAGTTTTCACTGTAAAAAAGATTTGGAGCTTGTACTTCCGCATATATATGTATGAAGTGGAGTTGACACCTGAAAAGAAACTTTGTGTTCCCAACAAGCTAGGTGAAGGACGGCTTTCATACACACTTATCACTCAGAACTTAGCATGTGGAGAAACGTTCGTTCATTTAGCACAAAGGAAACGGGTTGCAGGAGAAACTTTTTCTCTGGTTTCTCAGTGCGTTACCTAGTGCCGGGTTGAAGTTCCTGCAGTTTTCACTGTAAAACCGAGTTGGAGCTAGTACCTCCCCATATATATGTACGGAGAGGAGTTTGCTACTGAAAGGATAATTTGTGTTCCCAACAAGCAATGTGAAGGAAGGCTTTCACACACATTTATCTCTCAGAACTGAGTATGTGGAGAGACTTTCGTTCATCTAGCACAATGGGAGCGGGTGGCAGGAGAAACATTTACTCTGGTTTCTTAGTCTGTTTCCTAATGCCAGTTTGAATTTCCTGCAGTTTTCTCTGTAAAACCTAGTTGTGGCTAGTAAGTCCCCCTGTATATGTTTGAAGTGGATTTTGCAACTAAAAGAGACATTGTGTTCTCAACAAGCTAGGTGCAGAACGGCTATCACACACACTTTCCTGTCAGAAATGATCATGTGGAGACGTTCTTTCATGTAGCAAAAAGGGAACGGTTTGAAGGAGAAACTTTTACTCTGGTATCTCAGTCTATTTCCTAGTGCCGGATTGAAGTTCCTGCAGTTTACACAGTAAAACCGAGTTGGAGCTAGTACCTCCCCATATATATGTATGGATTGGTGTTTGAAACTGAAGGGAAACTTTGTGTTCCCAACAAGCTAGTTGAAGGACGGCTTTCACACACACTTATCTCTCATAACTGAGCATGTGGTGAGACGTTCGTTCATCTAGCACAAAGGGAACGGTTTGAAGGAGAAACTATTATTCTGGGTTCTCAGTGTGTTTCCTAGTGCCCGTTTGATATTCCTGCAGTTTTCACTGTAAAACAGATTTGGAGCTATTACCTCCTCATTTATATGTATTGATTGGTTTTGGCTACTGAAAAGAAACTTTGTTTTCCCAACAAGCATGGTGAAGGACGGCTTTGAAACACACATATCTCTCTGAACTGAGCATTTGGGGAGACGTTCGTTAATCTAGCACAAAGTGAACGTTTTGCAGGAGAAACTTTTACTCTGGTTTCTTAGTCTGTTTCCTATTGCCGGTTGATGTTCCTGCATTTTTCAATGTAAAGCCGAGTTGGAGCTTGTACCTCCCCTTATATATGTATGGAGTGGAGTTTGCAGCAGAAAGGAAACTTTGTGTTCCCTACAAGCTATGTGAAGTACGCCTTTCACACACATTTATCTCTCTGAAATAAGCATGTGGAGAGACGTTCGTTCATGTAGCACAAAGGGATCGGTTTGCAGTAAAAACTTTTCTCTGGTTTCTCAGTCTGTTTCCTTGTGCCGGTTTGAAGTTCCTGCAATTTTAACTGTAAATCCTATTTGGAGGTAGTACCTCCCCATATAAATGTATGGAGTGGAGTTGGTAACTGAAAAGAAAATTTGTGTCCCCAACAAGCTTGTGAATTACGGCATTCACACACAATTCTCTCTCAGAAATGAGCATGTGGAGACGTTCGTTCATCAAGCACAATGTGAACGGGTTGCAGGAGAAAATTTTTCTCTGTTTTCTCAGTCTGTTTCCTAGTGCCGGGTTGAATTTCCTCAAGTTATCACTGTGAAAAACAGTTGGAGCTTTTACCTCCCCATATATATGTACGAAGTGGAGTTGGCACCTGAAAAGAAACTTTGTGTTCCCAACCAGCTAGGTGAAGGACGGCTTTTACACACACATATCTCTCTGAACTGAGCATGTGGAGAGACGTTCGTTCATCTAGCACAAAGGGAACGGGTTGCAGGAGAAACTTTTTATCTGACTTCTCAGTCTGTTTCCTAGTGCCGTGTTGAATTTCCTGCAACTATCTCTGTAAAACCTAGTTGGAGCTAGTACCTCCCCCTGTATATGTTTGAAGTGGATTTTGCAACTGAAAGGAGACATTTTGTTCCCAACAACCTAGGTGAAGAACGGCTATCACAAACTCATTTCTGTCACAAATGATCATGTGGAGACTTTCGTTCATCTAGCACAAAGACATCGGTTTGAAGGAGAAACTTTTACTCTGGTATCTCAGTCTATTTCCTAGTGCCAGTTTGAAGTTCCTGCAGTTTACACTGTAAAACCGAGGTGGAGCTAGTTCCTCCCCATATATATGTATGGAGTGGAGTTTGAAACTGAAGGGAAATTTTTTGTTCCCAGCAAGCTAGGTGAAGGACGGCTTTCACACACAATTATCTCTCAGAACTGAGCATGTGGAGAGACGTTCGTTCATCTAGCACAAAGGGATCGGGTTGAAGGAGAAACTTTTATTCTCGGTTCTCAGTCTGTTTCCTAGTGCTGATTTGAATTTCCTGCAGATTTCACTGTAAAACCGATTTGGAGCTAGTACCCTCAACATATATATGTATGGAATGAAGATTGCAATTTAAAATAATCTTTTTGTTCCCAACTAGCTTGTTGAAGTTCGGTTTCACACACACTTATCTCTAAGAACTGAGCATGTGGAGACACGTTCGTTCATCTAGCTCAAAGGGAACGGGTTGCAAGAGAAACTTTTACTCTGGATTCTCAGTCTGTTACCTAGTGCCGGTTTGAAATTCCTGTATTTTCACTGTAAAACCGAGTTTGAGCTAGTACTTCCCTATATAAATGAATGGAGTGGAGTTTGCCCCTTAAAAGAAACTTTGTGTTCCCAACAAGCTAGGTGAAGCACGGCTTTCACACACACGTATCTCTCAGAACTGAGCATGTAGAGAGATGTTCGTTCATCTAGCACTAAGGGAACGGGTTGCAGGAGATACTTTTACTCTGATGTCTCAGTCTGTTTCCTAGTTCCAGTTTGAGGTTCCTGCAGATTTCAGTGTAAAAGCGTGTTGGAGCTAGTACTTCCCATATATATGTATGGAGATGAGTTTGCAACTGAAAGGATAATTTTTGTTCCCAAAAAGCAATATGAAGGACGGCTTTCACACACATATATCTCTCAGAATTGAGCATGTGGAGAGACAGTCGTTCATCTAGCACAATGGGAACGGGTGGCAGGTGAAACATTTACTCTGGTTTCTTAGTCTGTTTCCTAATGCCGATTTGAATTTCCTGCAGTTTTCTCTGTAATACCTAGTTGGAGCTAGTACCTCCCACTGTATATGTTTGAAGTGGATTTTGCAAATGAAAGAGACATTGTGTTCCCAACAAGCTAGTGAAGAACGGCTTTCACACACACTTTTCTGTCAGAAATGATCATGTGGAGACGTTTGTTCATCTAGCACAAAGGGAACGGATTGAAGGAGAAACTTTTACTCTGGTTTCTCAGTCTATTTCCTAGTGCCGGTTTGAAGTTTCTGCAGTTTACACTGTAAAACCGAGTTGGAGCTAGTACCTACCCATATATAAGTATGGAGTGGAGTTTTTATACTGAAGGGAAACTTTTTATTCCCAGCAAGCTAGGTGAAGGACGGCATTCACACACACTTTTCTCTCAGAACTGAGCTTGTGGAGAGACGTTCGTTCATCTAGCACAAAGTGAACGGTTTGCAGGAGAAACTTTTATTCTGGGTTCTCAGTCTGTTTCCTAGTGCCGGTTTGAATTTCCTGCAGATTTCACTGTAAAACTGATTTGGAGCTAGTACCTCAACATATATATGTATGGAAAGAAGATTGCAACTTAAAATAATCTTTGTGTTCCCAACTAGCTTGTTGAAGGACGGTTTCACACACACTTATCTCTAAGAACTGAGCATGTGGAGACACGTTCGTTCATCTAGCACAAAGTGAATGGTTTGTAGGAGAAATTTTACTCTGGTTTCTCAGTCTGTTACCTAGTGCCGGTTAGATATTCCTGTATTTTCCCTGTAAAAATGAGTTTGATCTAGTACCTACCCATATAAATATATGGAGTGGAATTTGCACCTTAAAAGAAACTTTGTGTTCCCAACAAGCTAGGTGAAGCACGGCTTTCACACACACGTATATCTCAGAACTGAGCATGTGGAGAGATGTTCGTTCATCTAGCACAAAGGGAACGGGTTTCAAGAGAAACTTTTACTCTGGTTTCTCAGTCTGTTTCCTAGTGCCGATTTTAAGTTCTTGCAGTTTTCACTGTAAATAGGGTTGGAGACAGTTCCTCACCATTTATATGTATGGAATGGAGTTTGCAACTGAAAGGAAACTTTGTGTTCCCAACAAGTTATGTGAAGGACGGCTTTCACACACACATATCTCTCTGAACTGAGCATGTGGAGAGACGTACGTTCATGTAGCACAAAGGGATCGGGTTGCAGTAAAAACTTTTACTCTGGTTTCTCAGTCTGTTTCCTAGTGCCGGTTTGAAGTTCCTGCCATTTTCACTGTAAATCCTAGTTGGAGCTTGTACCTCCCCCTGCATATGTTTGAAGTGGATTTTGAAACTGAAAGGAGACATTGTGTTCCCAACAGCTAGTGAAGAACGGCTTTCACACACACTTTCCTGTCAGAAATGATCATGTGGAGACGTACGTTCATCTAGCACAAAGGGAACGGATTGAAAGAGAAAATTATACTCTGGTTTCTCAGTCTATTTCCTAGTGCCGGTTTGATGTTCCTGCAGTTTACAATGTAAAACCGAGTTGGAGCTAGTACCTCCCCATATATATGTATGGATTGGAGTTTGAACCTGAAGGGAAACTTTTTGTTCCCAGCAAGCTATGTGAAAGACGGCATTCACACAACTTATTTCTCAGAACTGAGCATGTGGAGAGACGTTCGTTCATCTAGCACAAAGTGAACGGTTTGCAGGAGAAATTTTACTCTGGTTTCTCAGTCTGTTTCCTAGTGCCGGTTTGAATTTCCTGCAGTTTTCACTGTAAAATCGTTTTGGAGCTTGTACCTCCTCATATATATGTATGGAGTGGATTTGGCACCTGAAATGAAACTTTGTGTTCCCAACAAGCTAGGTTAAGGACTGCTTTCACACACACTTTTCTCTCAGAACTGAGCTTGTGGAGAGATGTTCGTTCATCTAGAACAAAGGGAACGTGTTGCAGGAGAAAATTTTTTCTGGTTTCTTAGTCTGATTCCTATTGCCAGTTGATGTTCCTGCATTTTTCACTGTAAAACCGAGTTGGAGCTTGTACCTCCCCTTATATATGTATGGAGTGGAATTTGCAACAGAAAGGAAATTTTGTGTTCCCAAAAAGCTATGTGAAGGACGCCTTTCACACACATTTATCTCTCAGAAATTAGCATGTGGAGAGACGTTCGTTCATATAGCACAAAGGGATCGGGTTGCAGTAAAAAATTTTACTCTGGTTTCTCAGTCTGTTTCCTAGTGCCGGTTTGAAGTTCCTGCAATTTTCACTGTAAAACCGAGTTGGAGCTTGTACCTCCCCATATAAATGCATGGAGTGGAGTTGGTAACTGAAAAGAAAATTTGTGTTCCCAACAAGCTTGTGAAGAACGACTTTCACACACAATTATCTCTCAGAAATGAGCATGTGGAGACGTTCGTTCATCTAGCAAAAAGTGAACGGTTTACAGGAGAAACTTTTACTCTGATTTCTCAGTCTGTTTCCTAGTGCCGATTTTAAGTTCCTGCAGTTTTCACTGTAAATAGGTTTGGAGATATTTCCTCCCTATTTATATGTATGGAGTGGAGTTTGCAACTGAAAGGAAACTTTGTGTTCCCAACAAGTTATGTGAAAGACGACTTTCACACACACATATCTCTTTGAACTGAGCATGTGGAGAGACGTTCATTCATGTAGCACAAAGGGATCTGGTTGAGGTAAAAACTTTACTCTGGTTTCTCAGTCTGTTTCCTAGTGCCGGTTTGAAGTTCCTTCAATTTTCACTGTAAAACCTAGTTGGAGTTTGTACCTCCCCCTGTATATGTTTGAAGTGGATTTTGCAACTGAAAGGAGACATTGTGTTCCCAACAAGCTAGTGTAGAACGGCTTTCACACAAACTTTCCTGTCAGAAATGATCATGTGGAGACGTACGTTCATCTAGCACAAAGGGAACGGATTGAAAGAGAAAATTTTACTCTGGTTTCTCAGTCTATTTCCTAGTGCCGGTATGATGTTCCTGCAGTTTACACTGTAAAACCGAGTTGGAACTAGTACATCCGTATATATATGTATGGATTGGAGTTTGAAACTGAAGGGAAACTTTTTGTTCCCAGCAAGCTATGTGAAAGACGGCATTCACACACACTTATCTCTCAGAACTGAGCATGTGGAGAGACGTTCGTTCATCTAGCACAAAGTGAACGGTTTGCAGGAGAAATTTTACTCTGGTTTCTCAGTCTGTTTCCTAGTGCCGGTTTGAATTTCCTGCAGTTTTCACTGTAAAATCGTGTTGGAGCTTGTACCTCCCCATATATATGTATGGAGTGGAGTTGGCACCTGAAATGAAACTTTGTGTTCTCAACAAGCTAGGTTAAGGACTGCTTTCACACACAATTGTCTCTCAGAACTGAGCATGTGGAGAGATGTTCGTTCATCTAGAACAAAGGGAACGTGTTGCAGGAGAAAATTTTCTCTGGTTTCTTAGTCTGATTCCTATTGCCAGTTGATGTTCCTGCATTTTTCACTGTAAAACCGAGTTGGAGCTTGTACCTCCCCTTATATATGTATGGAATGGAGTTTGCAACAGAAAGGAAACTTTGTATTCCCAACAAGCTATGTGAAGAACGGCATTCACACACAATTATCTCTCAGAAATGAGCATGGGGAGACGTTCGTTCATCTAGCAAAATGTGAACGGGTTGCAGGAGAAACTTTTACTCTGATTTCTCAGTCTGTTTCCTAGTGCCGAATTGAAGTTCCTGCAGTTTTCACTGTAAAACCGATTTGGAGATAGTTCCTCCCCATATATATATATGGAGTGGAGTTTACAACTGAAAGGAAACTTTGTGTTCCCAACAACCTAGGTGAAGGACGGCTTTCACACACATTTATCTCTCAGAAAAAAGCATGTGTAGAGACGTTCGTTCATCTAGCTCAAAGGGATCGTTTTGCAGGAGAAACTTTTACTCTGGTTTCTCAGTATTATTCCTAGTGCCAGTATTAATTTCCTGCAGTTTTCACTGTAAAACAGAGTTGGTGCTAGTACTTACCCATATGTATGTATGGAGAGGAGTTGGTAATTGAAAAGATACTTTGTGTTCCCAACAAGTTAGGTGAAGGACGGCTTTCACACACACATATCTCTCAGAACATAGCATGTGGACAAACGTTCGTTCATCTAGCACAAACGAAACGGGTTGCAGGAGAATCTTTTACTCTGGTTTCTCAGCCTGTTACCTAGTACCGGTTTGAAGTTCCTGCATTTTTCACTGTAAAACCGAGTTGGAGCTAGTACCTCCTCATATATATGTATGGAGTAGTGATTGCAAGTGAAAAGAACCTTTGTGTTCCGAACAAGCTAGTTGTAGGACGGCTTTCACACACATTTATCTCTCAGAACTGAGCATGTGGAGAGACATTCGTTCATCTAGCTCAATGGGAACGGGTGGCAGAAGAAACTTTTACTCTGGTTTCTTAGTCTGTTTCCTAATGCCGGTTTGAATTTCCTGCAGTTTTCTCTATAAAACCTAGTTGGAGCTAGTACTTCCCCCTTTATATGTTTGAAGTGGATTTTGTAACTGAAAGGAGACATTGTGTTCCCAACAATCTAGGTGAAGAACGGCTTTCACACACACTTTTCTGTCAGAAATAATCATGTGGAAACGTTCGTTCATCTAGCACAAAGGGAACGGGTTGCAGGAGAAACTTTTACTCTGGTTTCTCAGTCTATTTCCTAGAGCCCGTTTCAAGTTCCTGAGTTTACACTGTAAAAACGAGTTGGAGCTTGTACCTCCCCATATATATGTATGGAGTGGAGTTTGAAACTGAAGGGAAACTTTTTGTTCCCAGCAAGCTAGGTGAAGGAACGCTTTCACACACACTTATCTCTCAGAACTGAGCATGTGGAGAGACGTTCGTTCATGTAGCACAAAGGGAACGGTTTGAAGGAGAAACTATTATTCTGGGTTCTCAGTGTGTTTCCTAGTGCCCGTTTGATGTTCCTGCAGTTTTCACTGTAAAACCGAGTTGGAGCTTGTACCTCCTCATTTATATATATTGATTGGTTTTAGCTACTGAAAAGAAACTTTGTGTTCCCAACAAGCAGTGCAAAGGACGGCTTTCACACACACATATCTCTCTGAACTGAGCATGTGGAGAGACTTTCGTTAATCTAGCACAAATTGAACGGTTTGCAGGCGAAACTTTTACTCTGGTTTCTTAGTCTGTTTCCTATTGCCGGTTGATGTTCCTGCATTTTTCACTGTAAAGCCGAGTTGGAGCTTGTACCTCCCCTTATATATGTATGGAGTGGAGTTTGCAACAGAAAGGAAACTTTGTGTTCCCAACAAGCTATGAAAAGGACGCCTATCACACACATTTATCTCTTCAGAAATGAGCATGTGGAGAGACGTTCGTTCCTGTAGCACAAAGGGATCTGGTTGCAGTAAAAACATTTACTCTGGTTTCTCAGTCTGTTTCCTAGTGCCGGTTTGAAGTTCCTGCAATTTTCACTGTAAATTCGTGTTGGAGCTAGTACTTCCCCATATAAATGTATGGAGAGCAGTTTGCAACTGAAAGAGACTTTGTGTTCCCAACAAGCTACGTGAAGTACGGCTTTCACACTCACTTTTCTCTCAGAATTTAGCATGTGGAGAGCCGTTCGTTCATCTAGCACAAAGAGAACGGGTTGCAGGAGAAACTTTTACTCTGTTTTCTCAGTCGGATTCCTAGTGCCGGTATGAAATTCATGCAGTTTTCACTGTAAAGCCGAGTTGGAGCTAGTACCTCCCCATATATATGTATGGAGTGGAGTTTGCACCTGAAAAGAAACTTTGTGATCCCAACAAGCTTGGTTAAGTTCGGCTTTCACACAAACTTATCTTTCAAAACTGAGCATGTGGAGAGTCGTTCGTTCATCTAGCACAAATGGAACGGGTTGCTGGAGAAACATTTACTGTGGAACATCAGTCTGTTTCCTAGTGCCGGTTGAATTTCCTGCAATTTTCACTGTAAAACCGAGTTGGAGCTATTATCTCCCTATATAAATGTATGGAGTGGAGTTGGCACCTGAAAAGAAACTTTGTGTTCCCAACAAGCTAGGTTAAGGACTGCTTTCACACACACATATCTCTCTGAACTGAGCATGAGGAGAGACGTTCGTTCATGTAGCACAAAGGGATCGGGTTGCAGTAAAAACTTTTACTCTGGTGTCTCAGTCTGTTTCCTAGTGCCGGTTTGAAGTTCCTGCAATTTTCACTGTAAAACCTAGTTGGAGCTAGTACCTCCCCCTGTATATGTTAGAAGTGGATTTTGCAACTGAAAGGAGACATTGTGTTCGCAACAAGCTAGTGAAGAACGGCTTTCACACACACTTTACTGTCAGAAATGATTATGTGGAGACGTTCGTTCATCTAGCACAAAAGGAATGGATTTAAAGAGAAAATTTTACTCTGGTTTCTCAGTCTATTTCATTGTGCCAGTTTGAAGTTCCTGCAGTTTACACTGTAAAACCGAGTTGGAGCTAGTACCTCCCCATATATATATCTATGCAGTGGATTTGGCACCTGAAATGAAACTTTGTATTCCCAACAAGCTAGGTTAAGGACTGCTTTCACACACATATGTCTCTCAGAACTGAGCATGTGGAGAGATGTTCGTTCATCTAGAACAAAGGGAACGTGTTGCAGGAGAAAATTTTACTCTGGTTTCTTAGTCTGTTTCCTATTGCCGGTTGATGTTCCTGCATTTTTCACTGTAAAACCGAGTTGGAGTTAGTACCTCCACTTATATATGTATAGAGTGGAGTTTGCAACGGAAAGGAAACTTTGTGTTCCCAACAAGCTATGTGAAGGACGCCTTTCACACACAATTATCTCTCAGAAATGAGAATGTGGAGAGACGTTCGTTCATGTAGCACAAAGGGATCGGGTTGCAGTAAAAACTTTTACTCTGGTTTCTCAGTCTGTTTCCTAGTGCCGGTTTCAAGTTCCTGCTATTTTCACTGTAAAACAGAGTTGGAGCTAGTACCTCTTCATATATATGTATGGAGTAATGATTGCAAGTGAAAAGAACCTTTGTGTTCTGAACAAGCTAGTTGAAGGACGGCTTTCACACACATTTATCTCTCAGAACTGAGCATGTGGAGAGACATTCGTTCACATAGCTCAATGGGAACGGGTGGCAGGAGAAACTTTTACTCTGGTTTCTTAGTCTGTTTCCTAATGCCGGTTTGAATTTCCTGCAGTTTTCTCTATAAAACCTAGTTGGAGCTAGTACCTCCCCCTGTATATGTTTGAAGTGGATTTTGTAACTGAAAGGAGACATTGTGTTCCCAACAATCTAGGTGAAGAACGGCTTTCACACACACTTTTCTGTCAGAAATGATCATGTGGAGACGTTCGTTCATCTAGCACAAAGGGAACGGGTTGCAGGAGAAACATTTACTCTGGTTTCTCAGTCTATTTCCTAGAGCCCGTTTCAAGTTCCTGAGTTTAAACTGTAAAACAGAGTTGGAGCTTGTACCTCCTCATTTATATATATTGATTGGTTTTTGCTACTGAAAAGAAACTTTGTGTTCCCAACAAGCAGTGCAAAGGACGGCTTCACACACACATATCTCTCTGAACTGAGTATGTGGAGAGACTTTCGTTAATCTAGCACAAAGTGAACGGTTTGCAGGAGAAACTTTTACTCTGGTTTCTTAGTCTCTTTCCTATTGCCGGTTGATGTTCCTGCATTTTTCACTGTAAAGCCGAGTTGGAGCTTGTACCTCCCCTTATATATGTATGGAGTGGAGTTTGCAACAGAAAGGAAACTTTGTGTTCCCAACAAGCTATGTAAAGGACGCCTATGACACACATTTATCTCTCAGAAATGAGCATGTGGAGAGACGTTCGTTCCTGTAGCACAAATGGATCTGGTTGCAGTAAAACATTTACTCTGGTTTCTCAGTCTGTTTCCTAGTGCCGGTTTGAAGTTCCTGCAATTTTCATTGTAAAATCGTGTTGGAGCTAGTACTTCCCCATATAAATGTATGGAGAGCAGTTTGCAACTGAAAAGAGACTTTGTGTTCCGAACAAGCTAGTTGAAGGACGGCTTTCACACACACTTATCTCTCAGAACTGCGAATGTTGAGAGACTTTCGTTCATCTAGCACAAAGGGAACGGGTTGCAGGAGAAACTTTTACTCTGGTTTTTTAGTCTGTTTCCTAGTGCCGGTTTGCAGTTCCTGCAGTTTTCACTGTAAAGCCGAGTTGGAGCTTGCACCACCCCATATATATTTATGGAGAGGAATTTGCAACTGAAAGGAGACTTTGTGTTCCCAACAAGCTAGGTGAAGGAAGGATTTCACACACAAGTATCTCACAGAACTGAGCATGAGGAGAGCCGTTCTTTCATCTAGCACATAGGGAACGGGTTGCAGGGAAACATTACACTGGATCCTTAGTCTGTTTCCTAGTGCCGGTTTGAATTTCCTGCAGTTTTCACTGTAAAACAGTTTTGAAGCTACTACCTCCTGATATATATGTATGTAGTGGAGTTTGCAACTGAAAAGAACCTTTTTGTTCCCAACAAGCTTGGTCAAGGACGGCTTTTACACACACTTATCTCTCAGAACTGAGCATGTGGAGAGACGTTCGTTCATCTAGCACAAAGGGAACGGGTTGCAGTAGAAACTTTTACTCTGGTTTCTCAGTCTTTTTCCTAGTGCCTCTTTGTATTTCCTGCAGTTTTCACTGTAAAACCGAGTTGGAGCTATTATGTCCCCATATATATGTATGGAGTTTAGTTGGCACCTGAAAGAAACTTTGTGTTTCCAACAAGCTAGTTGAAGGACTGCTTTCACACATACTTATCTCTCAGAAATGAGCATGTGGAGAGACTTTCGTTCATCTAGCACAAAGGGAACGTGTTGCAGGAGAACCTTTTTACTCTGGATATTCAGTCTGATTCCTAATGCCGGTTTGATGTTCCTGGATGTTTCACTGTAAAATCCGAGTTGGAGCTAGTACCTCCCCATATATATGTATGGAGTGGAGTTGGTAAATGAAAAGAAATTTGTGTTCCCAACAAGGTAGTTGAAGGACGGCTTTCACACAAAATTATCTCTCAGAACTGAGCAGGTGGAGAAACGTTTCATTCATCTAGCACAACGGGAAAGGTTTGCATTAGAAACATGTACTCTGGTTTCTCAGTCAGTTTCCTAGTGCCGGTTTGAAGTTCTTGAATTTTCACTGTAAAACCGAGTTAGAGCTAGTACCTCCCCATATATATGTATGGAGTGGTGTTGGCAACTGAAAAGAAAATTTGTGTTACCAACATGCTAGGTGAAGGACGGCTTTCACACACATTTATCTCTCAGAAACTGAGCATGTGGCCAGACGTTCGTTAATCTAGCACAATGGGAACGGATTGCAGGAGAAACATTTAATCTGGTTTCTCAGTATGTTTCCTAGTGCCGATTTGAAGTTCCTGCCGTTTTCACTGTAAAACCGAGTTGGAGCTAGTACCTCCCCATATATATGTATGGAGTGGATTTTTGCAACTGAAATTAGAGTTTGATTTCCCAACAAGTTAGGTGAAGTACGGCTCCCACACTCACTTATCTCTCAGAACAGAGCATGTGGAGAGACATTCGTTCATCTAGCACAAAGGGAACTGGTTGCAGTAGAAACTTTTACTCTGGTTTATCAGTCTGTAAACAAGTGCCGATTTGAAGTTCCTGCAATTTTCTCTGTAAAACCGAGTTGGAGCTAGTACCTCCCCATATATATGTATGGAGTAGATATGACAACTGAAAAGAAACTTTATGTTCCCAACAATCTATATGAATTACGGCTTTCAGACACACTTATATTTCAGAACTGAGCATGTGGATAGACGTTCGTTCATCTAGCACAAAATGATCGGGTATCAGGGGAAACTTTTACTCTGGTTTCTTTGTCTGTTTCCTAGTGCCGTTTTGAAATTCCTGCAGTTTTCACTGTAAAACATATTTGGAGCTTGTACCTACACATATATATGTATGGGGAGGATTTTGCATTTGAAAAATACATTGTGTTCCCAACAAGCTAGGTGAAGGACGGCTTACACACACACTTATCTCTCAGAACTGAGCATGTGGACAGACGTTCGTTCATCTAGCAAAAAGTGAACGGGTTGCAGGAGAAACTTTTACTCTGGTTTCTCAATCTGTTTCCTAGTGCCGGTTTGAAGTTCCTGCAGTTTTTACTGTAAAAATCGAGTTGGAGCTTGTACATCCCCATATATATGTATGGAGAGGAGATTGCAACTGAAGGGAGACTTTGTGTTCCCAAGAAGCTAGGTGAAGGACGGCTTTCACACACACTTTTCTCTCAGAACTGAGCATGTGGAGAGACGTTCGTTCATCTAGCACAAAGGGAACGGATTGCAGGAGAAACCTTTACTCTGGTTTCTCACTCTGTTTCCTAGTGCCGGTGTGAAGTTTTGCAATTTTCACTGTTATACAGAGATGGAGCTAGTACCTCCCCATATATATGTACGGAGTGGAGTTGCACCTGAAAAGTATCTTTGTTTTACCTACAAGCTAGTTGAAGGACGGCTTTCACACACACTTATCTCTCAGAACTGAGCATGTGGAGAGATGTTCTTTCATTAGCACAAAGGGAACGCTTTGCAGAAGAAACTTTTACTCTGGTTTCTCAGTCTGTTTTCTAGTGCCGGTTTGAAGTTCCTGCAGTTTTCACTGTAAAACCGATTTGGAGCTAGTAACTTCCCATATATATGTATGGAGTGGAGGGTGGCAACTTAAAAGAATCTTTGTGTTCCCAACAAGCTAGATGAAGGACGGCTTTCACACACACTTATCACTCATAACTGAGCATGTCGGGAGACTTTAAATTATCTAGCACAATTGGAAAGTTTTGCAGGTGAAACTTTTACACTGTTTTCTCAGTATGTTTACTAGTGCCGGTTTGAAATACCTGCAGATTTCACTATAAAAACGAGTTGGAAATTGTACCCACCCATATATATGTATGGATTGGAGTTTTCAACTGAAAGGAGACTTTGTGTTCCCAACAAGCTAGGTGAAGGACGGCTTCACACACATTAATCTCTCAGAAATGAGCATTTGCAGAGACGTTTGTTCATCTAACACAAAGGGATCTCATTGCATTATAAACTTTTACTCCGGTTTCTCAGTCTGTATCCTATTTCCTGTTTGAAATTCCTGCAATTTTCACTATAAAACCGATTTGGAGCTGGTACCTCCCCATATATATGTATGAGGTGGTTTTGGCAACTGAAAAGAAACTTTATGTTCCCAACAATCTAGGTGAAGGACGGCATTCACACACACTTATATCTCAGAACTGAGCCGGTGGAGAGAGTTTCGTTCATCTAGCACAAAGGGAACGGTTTCCAGGTGAAACTTTTACTCTGGTTTCTAAGTCTGTTTCCTAGTGCCGGTTTGAAGTTCCTGCAATTTTCACTGTAAAACAGAGTTGGAGCTAGTACCTCCCCATATATATGTTTGGAGTGGAGTTTGAATCTGAAAAGAAACTTTGTGTTCACAACAAGCCAGGTGAAGGGCAGCTTTCACACACACTTATCTCTCAGAACTGAGCATGTGGAGAGACTTTCGTTCATTAGCAAAAAGGGAACGGGTTGCAGGAGAAACTTTTACTCTGGTTTCTCAGTCTGTTTCCTAGTGCCGGGTTGAAAGTCCTGCATTTTTCACTGTAAAATGGAATAGGAACTTGTACCTCCGCATATATATCTATTGAGTGGAGTTGGCAACTGAAAGGAGACTTTGTGTTCCCAACAAGATAGGTGAAGTACGGCTTTCACACACAGTTTTCTCTCAGAAATTAGCATGTAGAGAGACGTTCGTTCATCCAGCACAAAGGGATCAAGTTGCAGGAGAAACTTTTACTCTGGTTTCTCAGTCTGTTTCCCAGTGCCGGTTAGAAGTTCCTGAATTTTTCACTGTAAAACCGAGTTGGAGCAAGTACCTCCCCTTATATATGTATGGAGTGGTGTTGGCAACTGAAAAGAATATTTGTGCTCCCAACAAGATAGGTGAAGGACGGCTTTCACACACATTACCTCTCAGAACTGAGCATGTGGAGAGACGTACGTTCATCTAGCACAATGGGAAAGGATTGCAGGAGAAACATTTAATCTGGATTCTCAGTATGTTTCCTAGTGCCGATTTTAAGTTCTTGCAGTTTTCACTGTAAAACCGAGTTGGAGCTAGTACCTCCTCATATATATGTATGGATTAGTGATTGCAAGTGAAAAGAACCTTTGTGTTCCGAACAAGCTAGTTGAAGGACAGCTTTCACACACATTTATCTCTCAGAACTGAGCATGTGGAGAGACATTCGTTCACATAGCTCAATGGGAACGGGTGGCAGGAGAAACTTTTACTCTGGTTTCTTAGTCTGTTTCCTAATGCCGGTTTGAATTTCCTGCAGTTTTCTCTATAAAACCTAGTTGGAGCTAGTACCTCCCCCTGTATATGTTTGAAATGGATTTTGTAACTGAAAGGAGACATTGTGTTCCCAACAATCTAGGTAAAGAACGGCTTTCACACACACTTTTCTGTCAGAAATGATCATGTGGAGACGTTCGTTCATCTAGCACAAAGGGAACGGGTTGCAGGAGAAACATTTACTCTGGTTTCTCAGTCTATTTCCTAGAGCCCGTTTCAAGTTCCTGAGTTTAAACTGTAAAACAGAGTTGGAGCTTGTACCTCCTCATTTATATATATTGATTGGTTTTTGCTACTGAAAAGAAACTTTGTGTTCCCAACAAGCAGTGCAAAGGACGGCTTTCACACACACATATCTCTCTGAACTGAGCATGTGGAGAGACTTTCGTTAATCTAGCACAAAGTGAACGGTTTGCAGGAGAAACTTTTACTCTGGTTTCTTAGTCTGTTTCCTATTGCCGGTTGATGTTCCTGCATTTTTCACTGTAAAGCCGAGTTGGAGCTTGTACCTCCACTTATATATGTATGGAGTGGAGTTTGCAACAGAAAGGAAACTTTGTGTTCCCAACAAGCTATGTAAAGGACGCCTATAACACACATTTATCTCTCAGAAATGAGCATGTGGAGAGACGTTCGTTCCTGTAGCACAAATGGATCTGGTTGCAGTAAAAACATTTACTCTGGTTTCTCAGTCTGTTTCCTAGTGCCGGTTTGAAGTTCCTGCAATTTTCATTGTAAAATCGTGTTGGAGCTAGTACTTCCCCATATAAATGTATGGAGAGCAGTTTGCAACTGAAAAGAGACTTTGTGTTCCGAACAAGCTAGTTGAAGGACGGCTTTCACACACACTTATCTCTCAGAACTGCGAATGTTGAGAGACTTTCGTTCATCTAGCACAAAGGGAACGGGTTGCAGGAGAAACTTTTACTCTGGTTTTTTAGTCTGTTTCCTAGTGCCGGTTTGCAGTTCCTGCAGTTTTCACTGTAAAGCCGAGTTGGAGTTTGCACCACCCCATATATATTTATGGAGAGGAATTTGCAACTGAAAGGAGACTTTGTGTTCCCAACAAGCTAGGTGAAGGAAGGATTTCACACACAAGTATCTCACAGAACTGAGCATGAGGAGAGCCGTTCTTTCATCTAGCACATAGGGAACGGGTTGCAGGGAAACATTACACTGGATCCTTAGTCTGTTTCCTAGTGCCGGTTTGAATTTCCTGCAGTTTTCACTGTAAAACAGTTTTGAAGCTACTACCTCCATATATATATGTATGTAGTGGAGTTTGCAACTGAAAAGAACCTTTTGTTCCCAACAAGCTTGGTCAAGGACGGCTTTTACACACACTTATCTCTCAGAACTGAGCATGTGGAGAGACGTTCGTTCATCTAGCACAAAGGGAACGGGTTGCAGTAGAAACTTTTACTCTGGTTTCTCAGTCTTTTTCCTAGTGCCTCTTTGTATTTCCTGCAGTTTTCACTGTAAAACCGAGTTGGAGCTATTATGTCCCCATATATATGTATGGAGTTTAGTTCGCACCTGAAATGAAACTTTGTGTTTCCAACAAGCTAGTTGAAGGACTGCTTTCACACACACTTATCTCTCAGAAATGAGCATGTGGAGAGACTTTCGTTCATCTAGCACAAAAGGAACGTGTTGCAGGAGAACCTTTTTACTCTGGATATTCAGTCTGATTCCTAATGCCGGTTTGATGTTCATGGATGTTTCACTGTAAATCCGAGTTGGAGCTAGTACCTCCCCATATATATGTATGGAGTGGAGTTGGTAAATGAAAAGAAATTTGTGTTCCCAACAAGGTAGTTGAAGGACGGCTTTCACACAAAATTATCTCTCAGAACTGAGCATGTGGAGAAACGTTCGTTCATCTAGCACAACGGGAAAGGTTTGCATTAGAAACATGTACTCTGGTTTCTCAGTCAGTTTCCTAGTGCCGGTTTGAAGTTCTTGAATTTTTCACTGTAAAACCGAGTTAGAGCTAGTACCACCCCATATATATGTATGGAGTGGTGTTGGCAACTGAAAAGAAAATTTGTGTTACCAACATGCTAGGTGAAGGACGGCTTTCACACACATTTATCTCTCAGAACTGAGCATGTGGCCAGACGTTCGTTAATCTAGCACAATGGGAACGGATTGCAGGAGAAACATTTAATCTGGTTTCTCAGTATGTTTCCTAGTGCCGATTTGAAGTTCCTGCCGTTTTCACTGTAAAACCGAGTTGGAGCTAGTACCTCCCCATATATATGTATGGAGTGGATTTTGCAACTGAAATTAGAGTTTGATTTCCCAACAAGTTAGGTGAAGTACGGCTCTCACACTCACTTATCTCTCAGAACAGAGCATGTGGAGAGACATTCGTTCATCTAGCACAAAGGGAACTGGTTGCAGTAGAAACTTTTACTCTGGTTTATCAGTCTGTAAACAAGTGCCGATTTGAAGTTCCTGCAATTTTCTCTGTAAAACCGTGTTGGAGCTAGTACCTCCCAATATATATGTATGGAGTGGATATGAAAACTGAAAAGAAACTTTATGTTCCCAACAATCTATATGAATTACGGCTTTCAGACACACTTATATTTCAGAACTGAGCATGTGGATAGACGTTCGTTCATCTAGCACAAAATGATCGGGTATCAGGGGGAACTTTTACTCTGGTTTCTTTGTCTGTTTCCTAGTGCCGTTTTGAAGTTCCTGCAGTTTTCACTGTAAAACATATTTGGAGCTTGTACCTACACATATATATGTATGGGGAGGATTTTGCATTTGAAAAATATATTGTGTTCCCAACAAGCTAGGTGAAGGACTGCTTACACACACATTTATCTCTCAGAACTGAGCATGTGGAGAGACGTTCGTTCATCTAGCAAAAAGTGAACGGGTTGCAGGAGAAACTTTTACTCTGGTTTCTCAATCTGTTTCCTAGTGCCGGTTTGAAGTTCCTGCAGTTTTTACTGTAAAATCGAGTTGGAGCTTGTACATCCCCATATATATGTATGGAGAGGAGATTGCAACTGAAGGGAGACTTTGTGTTCCCAAGAAGCTAGGTGAAGGACGGCTTTCACACACACTTATCTCTCAGAACTGAGCATGTGGAGAGACGTTCGTTCATCTAGCACAAAGGGAACGGATTGCAGGAGAAACCTTTACTCTGGTTTCTCACTCTGTTTCCTAGTGCCGGTGTGAAGTTTTGCAATTTTCACTGTAATACAGAGATGGAGCTAGTACCTTCCCATATATATGTACGGAGTGGAGTTGCACCTGAAAAGTATCTTTGTTTTACCTACAAGCTAGTTGAAGGACGGCTTTCACACACACTTATCTCTCAGAACTGAGCATGTGGAGAGATGTTCTTTCATTAGCACCAAGGGAACGCTTTGCAGAAGAAACTTTTACTCTGGTTTCTCAGTCTGTTTTCTAGTGCCGGTTTGAAGTTCCTGCAGTTTTCACTGTAAAACCGATTTGGAGCTAGTAACTTCCCATATATATGTATGGAGTGGAGGTGGCAACTTAAAAGAATCTTTGTGTTCCCAACAAGCTAGATGAAGGACGGCTTTCACACACACTTATCACTCATAACTGAGCATGTCGGGAGACTTTAGATTATCTAGCACAATTGGAAAGTTTTGCAGGTGAAACTTTTACACTGTTTTCTCAGTATGTTTACTAGTGCGGTTTGAAATACCTGCAGATTTCACTATAAAAACGAGTTGGAAATTGTACCCACCCATATATATGTATGGATTGGAGTTTGCAACTGAAAGGAGACTTTGTGTTCTCAACAAGCTAGGTGAAGGTCTGCTTTCACACACACTTATCTCTCAGACCTGAGCAGGAGGATAGACGTTCGTTCATCTAGTACAAAGAGAGCGGGTTGCAGGAAGACCTTTTATTCTGGTTTCTCAGTCTGTTTCCTAGTGCCGGTTTGATTTTCCTGCAGTATTCACTGCAAAAACGAGTTGGAGCTAGTACCTCCCCTTATATATGTATGGAGAGGAGTTTGAAACTGAAATGAGACTTTGTGTTCCCAACAAGCTAGGTGAAGGACGGCTTCACACACATTAATCTCTCAGAAATGAGCATTTGCAGAGACGTTTGTTCATCTAACACAAAGGGATCTCATTGCAGTATAAACTTTTACTCCGGTTTCTCAGTCTGTATCCTATTTCCTGTTTGAAATTCCTGCAATTTTCACTATAAAACCGATTTGGAGCTGGTACCTCCCCATATATATGTATGAGGTGGTTTTGGCAACTGAAAAGAAACTTTATGTTCCCAACAATCTAGGTGAAGGACGGCATTCACACACACTTATATCTCAGAACTGAGCCGGTGGAGAGAGGTTCGTTCATCTAGCACAAAGGGAACGGTTTCCAGGTGAAACTTTTACTCTGGTTTCTAAGTCTGTTTCCTAGTGCCGGTGTGAAGTTCCTGCAATTTTCACTGTAAAACAGAGTTGGAGCTAGTACCTCCCCATATATATGTTTGGAGTGGAGTTTGAATCTGAAAAGAAACTTTGTGTTCACAACAAGCCAGGTGAAGGGCAGCTTTCACACACACTTATCTCTCAGAACTGAGCATGTGGAGAGACTTTCGTTCATTAGCACAAAGGGAACGGGTTGCAGGAGAAACTTTTACTCTGGTTTCTCAGTCTGTTTCCTAGTGCCGGGTTGAAGGTCCTGCATTTTTCACTGTAAAATGGAATAGGAACTTCTACCTCCGCATATATATCTATTGAGTGGAGTTGGCAACTGAAAGGAGACTTTGTGTTCCCAACAAGATAGGTGAAGTACGGCTTTCACACACAGTTTTCTCTCAGAAATTAGCATGTAGAGAGACGTTCGTTCATCCAGCACAAAGGGATCAAGTTGCAGGAGAAACTTTTACTCTGGTTTCTCAGTCTGTTTCCCAGTGCCGGTTAGAAGTTCCTGAATTTTTCACTGTAAAACCGAGTTGGAGCAAGTACCTCCCCTTATATATGTATGGAGTGGTGTTGGCAACTGAAAAGAATATTTGTGCTCCCAACAAGATAGGTGAAGGACGGCTTTCACACACATTTATCTCTCAGAACTGAGCATGTGGAGAGACGTACGTTCATCTAGCACAATGGGAAAGGATTGCAGGAGAAACATTTAATCTGGATTCTCAGTATGTTTCCTAGTGCCGATTTTAAGTTCTTGCAGTTTTCACTGTAAAACCGAGTTGGAGCTTGTACCTCCCCATATATATGTATGGAGTGGATTTTGCAACAGAAATTAGTCTTTGTTTTCCCAACAAGCTAGGTGAAGTACGGCTTTCACACTCACTTATCTCTCAGAACTGAGCATGTGGAGAGACTTTCGTTTATTTAACACAAAAGGATAGGGTTGCAGGAGAAACTTTTACTCTGGTTTCTCAGTCTGTTTTCTAGTGCCGGTTTGAAGTTCCTGCAGTTTTCACTGTAAAACCGATTTGGAGCTAGTAACTTCCCATATATATGTATGGAGTGGAGGTGGCAACTTAAAAGAATCTTTGTGTTCCCAACAAGCTAGATGAAGGACGGCTTTCACACACACTTATCATTCATAACTGAGCATGTCAGGAGACTTTAGGTTATCTAGCACAATTGGAAAGTTTTGCAGGTGAAACTTTTACACTGTTTTCTCAGTATGTTTATTAGTGCCGGTTTGAAATACCTGCAGATTTCGCTATAAAACGAGTTGGAAATTGTACCCACCCATATATATGTATGGATTGGAGTTTGCAACTGAAAGGAGACTTTGTGTTCTCAACAAGCTAGGTGAAGGTCTGCTTTCACACACACTTATCTCTCGGAACTGAGCAGGAGGATAGACGTTCGTTCATCTAGTACAAAGAGAGCGGGTTGCAGGAAGACCTTTTATTCTGGTTTCTCAGTCTGTTTCCTAGTGCCGGTTTGAATTTCCTGCAGTATTCACTGCAAAAACGAGTTGGAGCTAGTACCTCCCCATATATATGTATGGAGAGGAGTTTGAAAGTGAAATGAGACTTTGTGTTCCCAACAAACTAGGTGAAGGACGGCTTCACACACATTAATCTCTCAGAAATGAGCATTTACAGAGACGTTTGTTCATCTAACACAAAGGGATCTCGTTGCAGTATAAACTTTTATTCCGGTTTCTCAGTCTGTATCCTATTTCCTGTTTGAAATTCCTGCAATTTTCACTATAAAACCGATTTGGAGCTGGTACCTCCCCATATATATGTATGAGGTGGTTTTGGCAACTGAAAAGAAACTTTATGTTCCCAACAATCTAGGTGAAGGACGGCATTCACACACACTTATATCTCAGAACTGAGCCGGTGGAGAGAGGTTCGTTCATCTAGCACAAAGGGAACGGGTTCCAGGTGAAACTTTTACTCTGGTTTCTAAGTCTGTTTCCTAGTGCCGGTTTGAAGTTCCTGCAATTTTCACTGTAAAACAGAGTTGGAGCTATTACCTCCCCATATATATGTATGGAGTGGAGTTTGCACCTGAAAAGAAACTTTGTGTTCCCAACAAGTTAGGTTAAGGACTGCTTTCACACACACATATCTCTCTGAACTGAGCATGTGGAGAGACGCTCGTTCATGTAGCACAAAGGGATCGGGTTGCAGTAAAAACTTTTACTCTGGTTTCTCAGTCTGTTTCCTAGTGCCGGTTTGAAGTTCCTGCAATTTTCACTGTAAAATCTAGTTGGAGCTAGTACCTCCCCCTGTATATGTTAGAAGTGGATTTTGCAACTGAAAGGAGACATTGTGTTCGCAACAAGCTAGTGAAGAACGGCTTTCACACACACTTTCCTGTCAGAAATGATTATGTGGAGACGTTCGTTCATCTAGCACAAAGGGAATGGATTTAAAGAGAAAATTTTACTCTGGTTTCTCAGTCTATTTCCTAGTGCCAGTTTGAAGTTCCTGCAGTTTACACTGTAAAACCGAGTTGGAGCTAGTACCTCCCCATATATATATCTATGCAGTGGATTTGGCACCTGAAATGAAACTTTGTATTCCCAACAAGCTAGGTTAAGGACTGCTTTCACACACACCTGTCTCTCAGAACTGAGCATGTGGAGAGATGTTCGTTCATCTAGAACAAAGGGAACGTGTTGCAGGAGAAAATTTTACTCTGGTTTCTTAGTCTGTTTCCTATTGCCGGTTGATGTTCCTGCATTTTTCACTGTAAAACCGAGTTGGAGTTAGTACCTCCCCTTATATATGTATGGAGTGGAGTTTGCAACGGAAAGGAAACTTTGTGTTCCCAACAAGCTATGTGAAGGACGCCTTTCACACACAATTATCTCTCAGAAATGAGAATGTGGAGAGACGTTCGTTCATGTAGCACAAAGGGATCGGGTTGCAGTAAAAACTTTTACTCTGGTTTCTCAGTCTGTTTCCTAGTGCCGGTTTCAAGTTCCTGCAATTTTCACTGTAAAACAGAGTTGGAGCTATTACCTTCTCATATTATGTATGGAGTAGTGATTGCAAGTGAAAAGAACCTTTGTGTTCCGAACAAGCTAGTTGTAGGACGGCTTTCACACACATTTATCTCTCAGAACTGAGCATGTGGAGAGACATTCGTTCACCTAGCTCAATGGGAACGGGTGGCAGGAGAAACTTTTACTCTGGTTTCTTAGTCTGTTTCCTAATGCCGGTTTGAATTTCCTGCAGTTTTCTCTATAAAACCTAGTTGGAGCTAGTACCTCCCCCTGTATATGTTTGAAGTGGATTTTGTAACTGAAAGGAGACATTGTGTTCCCAACAATCTAGGTGAAGAACGGCTTTCACACACACTTTTCTGTCAGAAATGATCATGTGGAGACGTTCGTTCATTTAGCACAAAGGGAACGGGTTGCAGGAGAAACTTTTACTCTGGTTTCTCAGTCTATTTCCTAGAGCCCGTTTCAAGTTCCTGAGTTTAAACTGTAAACCCGAGTTGGAGCTTGTACCTCCTCATTTATATATATTGATTGGTTTTTGCTACTGAAAAGAAACTTTGTGTTCCCAACAAGCAGTGCGAAGGACAGCTTTCACACACACATAGGTCTCTGAACTGAGCATGTGGAGAGACTTTCGTTAATCTAGCACAAAGTGAACGGTTTGCAGGAGAAACTTTTACTCTGGTTTCTTAGTCTGTTTCCTATTGCCGGTTGATGTTCCTGCATTTTTCACTGTAAAGCCGAGTTGGAGCTTGTACCTCCCCTTATATATGTATGGAGTGGAGTTTGCAACAGAAAGGAAACTTTGTGTTCCCAACAAGCTATGTAAAGGCCTCCTATCACACACATTTATCTCTCAGAAATGAGCATGTGGAGAGACGTTCGTTCCTGTAGCACAAAGGGATCTGGTTGCAGTAAAAACATTAACTCTGGTTTCTCAATCTGTTTCCTAGTGCCGGTTTGAAGTTCCTGCAATTTTCACTGTTAAATCGTGTTGGAGCTAGTACTTCCCCATATAAATGTATGGAGAGCAGTTTGCAACTGAAAAGAGACTTTGTGTTCCGAACAAGCTAGTTGAAGGAAGGCTTTCACACACACTTATCTCTCAGAACTGCGAATGTTGAGAGACTTTCGTTCATCTAGCACAAAGGGAACGGGTTGCAGGAGAAACTTTTACTCTGGTTTTTTAGTCTGTTTCCTAGTGCCGGTTTGCAGTTCCTGCAGTTTTCACTGTAAAACCGAGTTGGAGCTTGCACCACCCCATACATATGTATGGAGAGGAATTTGCAACTGAAAGGAGACTTTGTGTTCCCAACAAGCTAGGTGAAGGAAGGATTTCACACACAAGTATCTCACAGAACTGAGCATGAGGAGAGCCGTTCTTTCATCTAGCACATAGGGAACGGGTTGCAGGGAAACATTACACTGGATCCTTAGTCTGTTTCCTAGTGCCGGTTTGAATTTCCTGCAGTTTTCACTGTAAAACAGTTTTGAAGCTACTACCTCCCTATATATATGTATGTAGTGGAGTTTGCAACTGAAAAGAACCTTTTTGTTCCCAACAAGCTTGGTCAAGGACGGCTTTTACACACACTTATCTCTCAGAACTGAGCATGTGGAGAGACGTTCGTTCATCTAGCACAAAGGGAACGGGTTGCAGTAGAAACTTTTACTCTGGTTTCTCAGTCTTTTTCCTAGTGCCTCTTTGTATTTCCTGCAGTTTTCACTGTAAAACCGAGTTGGAGCTATTATGTCCCCATATATATGTATGGAGTTTAGTTGGCACCTGAAAAGAAACTTTGTGTTTCCAACAAGCTAGTTGAAGGACTGCTTTCACACACACTTATCTCTCAGAAATGAGCATGTGGAGAGACTTTCGTTCATCTAGCACAAAGGGAACGTGTTGCAGGAGAACCTTTTTACTGTGGATATTCAGTCTGATTCCTAATGCCGGTTTGATGTTCCTGGATGTTTCACTGTAAATCCGAGTTGGAGCTAGTACCTCCCCATATATATGTATGGAGTGGAGTTGGTAAATGAAAAGAAATTTGTGTTCCCAACAAGGTAGTTGAAGGACGGCTTTCACACAAAATTATCTCTCAGAACTGAGCATGTGGAGAAACGTTCGTTCATCTAGCACAATGGGAAAGGTTTGCATTAGAAACATGTACTCTGGTTTCTCAGTCAGTTTCCTAGTGCCGGTTGAAGTTCTTGAATTTTTCACTGTAAAACCGAGTTAGAGCTAGTACCTCCCCATATATATGTATGGAGTGGTGTTGGCAACTGAAAAGAAAATTTGTGTTACCAACATGCTAGGTGAAGGACGGCTTTCACACACATTTATCTCTCAGAACTGAGCATGTGGCCAGACGTTCGTTAATCTAGCACAATGGGAACGGATTGCAGGAGAAACATTTAATCTGGTTTCTCAGTATGTTTCCTAGTGCCGATTTGAAGTTCCTGCCGTTTTCACTGTAAAACCGAGTTGGAGCTAGTACCTCCCCATATATATGTATGGAGTGGATTTTGCAACTGAAATTAGAGTTTGTTTTCCCAACAAGTTAGGTGAAGTACGGCTCTCACACTCACTTATCTCTCAGAACTGAGCATGTGGAGAGACATTCGTTCATCTAGCACAAAGGGAACTGGTTGCAGTAGAAACTTTTACTCTGGTTTATCAGTCTGTAAACAAGTGCCGATTTGAAGTTCCTGCAATTTTCTCTGTAAAACCGAGTGGGAGCTAGTACCTCCCCATATATATGTATGGAGTGGATATGGCAACTGAAAAGAAACTTTATGTTCCCAACAATCTATATGAATTACGGCTTTCAGACACACTTATATTTCAGAACTGAGCATGTGGATAGACGTTCGTTCATCTAGCACAAAATGATCGGGTATCAGGGGAAACTTTTACTCTGGTTTCTTAGTCTGTTTCCTAGTGCCGTTTTGAAGTTCCTGCAGTTTTCACTGTAAAACATATTTGGAGCTTGTACCTACACATATATATGTATGGGGAGGATTTTGTATTTGAAAAATACATTGTGTTCCCAACAAGCTAGGTGAAGGACGGCTTACACACACACTTATCTCTCAGAACTGAGCATGTGGAGAGACGTTCGTTCATCTAGCAAAAAGTGAACGGGTTGCAGGAGAAACTTTTACTCTGGTTTCTCAATCTGTTTCCTAGTGCCGGTTTGAAGTTCCTGCAGTTTTTACTGTAAAATCGAGTTGGAGCTTGTACATCCCCATATATATGTATGGAGAGGAGATTGCAACTGAAGGGAGACTTTGTGTTCCCAAGAAGCTAGGTGAAGGACGGCATTCACACACACTTTTCTATCTGAACTGAGCAGGTGGAGAGACTTTCGTTCATCTGGCACAAAGGGAACGGATTGCAGGAGAAATTTTACTCTGGTTTCTCAGTCTGTTTCCTAGTACCGGTATGAAGTTCTTGCAGTTTTCACTGTAAAACCCAGTAGGGGCCTGTACCTTCCCATATATATGTATGGAGAGGAGTTTGCAACTGAAAAGAGACTTTGTGTGCCAATCAAGCTAGGTGAAGGACGACTTTCACACACATTTATCTCTCAGAAAGAGCATGTGGTGAGACGTTCCATCATCTAGCTCACAGGGATCGAGTGGCAGGGAAACTGTTACTCTTGTGTCTCAGTCTGTTTCCTATTGCCGGTTTGAAGTTCCTTCAGTTTTCACTGTAAAACCGATTTGGAGCTATTACCTCCCCATATATATGTAAGGAGTGGATTTGGCAACTGAAAGGAATCTTTGTGTTCCCAACAAGTTAGGTGAAGGGCGGCTTAAACCACAAATAACTCTCAGAACTGTGCATGTGCAGAGACTTTCGTTCATCTAGCACAAATTGATCGGGTTGCAGGAGAAACTGTTACTCTGGTTTCTCAGTCTGTTTCCTAGTGCCGGTTTGAAATTCCTGCAGTTTTCACTGTAAAACCGAGTTGGAGCTAGTTCCTCCCCATATATATGTATGGAGTGGGGTTTGCAAATGAAAGGAAACTTTGTGTTCCCAACAAGCTAGGTGAAGTACGGCTTTCACACACACATATCTCTCAGAACTGAGCATGTGGAGAGACGTTCGTTCATCTAGCACAAAGGAAAAGGGTTGCAGGAGAAACCTTTACTCTGGTTTCTCACTCTGTTTCCTAGTGCCGGTGTGAAGTTTTGCAATTTTCACTGTAATACAGAGATGGAGCTAGTACCTCCCCATATATATGTACGGAGTGGAGTTGCACCTGAAAAGTATCTTTGTTTTACCTACAAGCTAGTTGAAGGACGGCTTTCACACACACTTATCTCTCAGAACTGAGCATGTGGAGAGATGTTCTTTCATTAGCACAAAGGGAACGCTTTGCAGAAGAAACTTTTACTCTGGTTTCTCAGTCTGTTTTCTAGTGCCGGTTTGAAGTTCCTGCAGTTTTCACTGTAAAACCGATTTGGAGCTAGTAACTTCCCATATATATGTATGGAGTGGAGGTGGCAACTTAAAAGAATCTTTGTGTTCCCAACAAGCTAGATGAAGGACGGCTTTCACACACACTTATCACTCATAACTGAGCATGTCGGGAGACTTTAGATTATCTAGCACAGTTGGAAAATTTTGCAGGTGAAACTTTTACACTGTTTTCTCAGTATGTTTACTAGTGCCGGTTTGAAATACCTGCAGATTTCACTATAAAAACGAGTTGGAAATTGTACCCACCCATATATATGTATGGATTGGAGTTTGCAACTGAAAGGAGACTTTGTGTTCTCAACAAGCTAGGTGAAGGTCTGCTTTCACACACACTTATCACTCAGAACTGAGCAGGAGGATAGACGTTCGTTCATCTAGCAAAAAGGGAACGGTTTCCAGGTGAAACTTTTACTCTGGTTTCTAAGTCTGTTTCCTAGTGCCGGTTTGAAGTTCCTGCAATTTTCACTGTAAAACAGAGTTGGAGCTAGTACCTCCCCATATATATGTTTGGAGTGGAGTTTGAATCTGAAAAGAAACTTTGTGTTCACAACAAGCCAGGTGAAGGGCAGCTTTCACACACACTTATCTCTCAGAACTGAGCATGTGGAGAGACTTTCGTTCATTAGCACAAAGGGAACGGGTTGCAGGAGAAACTTTTACTCTGGTTTCTCAGTCTGTTTCCTAGTGCCGGGTTGAAGGTCCTGCATTTTTCACTGTAAAATGGAATAAGAACTTGTACCTCCGCATATATATCTATTGAGTGGAGTTGGCAACTGAAAGGAGACTTTGTGTTCCCAACAAGATAGGTGAAGTACGGCTTTCACACACACTTGTCTCTCAGAAATGAGCATGTAGAGAGACGTTTGTTCATCCAGCACAAAGGGATCAAGTTGCAGGAGAAACTTTTACACTGGTTTCTCAGTCTGTTTCCCAGTGCCGGTTAGAAGTTCCTGAATTTTTCACTGTAAAACCGAGTTGGAGCAAGTACCTCCCCTTATATATGTATGGAGTGGTGATTGGCAACTGAAAAGAATATTTGTGCTCCCAACAAGATAGGTGAAGGACGGCTTTCACACACATTTATCTCTCAGAACTGAGCATGTGGAGAGACGTACGTTCATCTAGCACAATGGGAAAGGATTGCAGGAGAAACATTTAATCTGGATTCTCAGTATGTTACCTAGTGCCGATTTTAAGTTCTTGCAGTTTTTACTGTAAAACCGAGTTGGAGCTAGTACCTCCCCATATATATATATGGAGTGGATTTTGCAACTGAAATTAGTCTTTGTTTTCCCAACAAGCTAGGTGAAGTACGGCTTTCACACTCACTTATCTCTCAGAACTGAGCATGTGGAGAGACTTTCGTTTATTTAACACAAAAGGATAGGGTTGCAGGAGAAACTTTTACTCTGGTTTCTCAGTCTGTTTTCTAGTGCCGGTTTGAAGTTCCTGCAGTTTTCACTGTAAAACCGATTTGGAGCTAGTAACTTCCCATATATATGTATGGAGTGGAGGTGGCAACTTAAAAGAATCTTTGTGTTCCCAACAAGCTAGATGAAGGACGGCTTTCACACACACTTATCATTCATAACTGAGCATGTCGGGAGACTTTAGGTTATCTAGCACAATTGGAAAGTTTTGCAGGTGAAACTTTTACACTGTTTTCTCAGTATGTTTATTAGTGCCGGTTTGAAATACCTACAGATTTCACTATAAAACGAGTTGGAAATTGTACCCACCCATATATATGTATGGATTGGAGTTTGCAACTGAAAGGAGACTTTGTGTTCTCAACAAGCTAGGTGAAGGTCTGCTTTCACACACACTTATCTCTCAGAACTGAGCAGGAGGATAGACGTTCGTTCATCTAGTACAAAGAGAGCGGGTTGCAGGAAGACATTTTATTCGGGTTTCTCAGTCTGTTTCCTAGTGCCGGTTTGAATTTCCTGCAGTATTCACTGCAAAAACGAGTTGGAGCTAGTACCTCCCCTATATATGTATGGAGAGGAGTTTGAAACTGAAATGAGACTTTGTGTTCCCAACAAGCTAGGTGAAGGACGGCTTCACACACATTAATCTCTCAGAAATGAGCATTTGCAGAGACGTTTGTTCATCTAACACAAAGGGATCTCGTTGCAGTATAAACTTTTATTCCGGTTTCTCAGTCTGTATCCTATTTCCTGTTTGAAATTCCTGCAATTTTCACTATAAAACCGATTTGGAGCTGGTACCTCCCCATATATATGTATGAGGTGGTTTTGGCAACTGAAAAGAAACTTTATGTTCCCAACAATCTAGGTGAAGGACGGCATTCACACACACTTATATCTCAAAACTGAGCCGGTGGAGAGAGGTTCGTTCATCTAGCACAAAGGGAACGGGTTCCAGGTGAAACTTTTACTCTGGTTTCTAAGTCTGTTTCCTAGTGCCGGTTTGAAGTTCCTGTAATGTTCACTGTAAAACAGAGTTGGAGCTAGTACCTCCCCATATATATGTATGGAGTGGAGTTTGCACCTGAAAAGAAACTTTGTGATCCCGACAAGCATGGTGAAGTTCGGCTTTCACACAAACTTATCTTTCAAAACTGAGCATGTGGAGAGTCGTTCGTTCACCTACCACAAATGGAACGGGGTGCAGGAGAAACATTTACTGTGGAACATCATTCTGTTTCCTAGTGCCGGTTTGAATTTCCTGCAATTTTCACTGTAAAACCGAGTTGGAGCTATTATCTCCCTATATAAATGTATGGAGTGGAGTTGGCACCTGAAAAGAAACTTTGTGTTCCCAACAAGCTAGGTTAAGGACTGCTTTCACACACACATATCTCTCTGAACTGAGCATGTGGAGAGACGTTCGTTCATGTAGCACAAAGGGATCGGGTTGCAGTAAAAACTTTTACTCTGGTTTCTCAGTCTGTTTCCTAGTGCCGGTTTGAAGTTCCTGCAATTTTCACTTTAAAACCTATTTGGAGCTAGTACCTCTCCCTGTATATGTTTGAAGTGGATTTTGCAACTGAAAGGAGACATTGTGTTCGCAACAAGCTAGTGAAGAACGGCTTTCACACACACATTCCTGTCAGAAATGATTATGTGGAGACGTTCGTTCCTCTAGCACAAAGGGAATGGATTGAAAGAGAAAATTTTACTCTGGTTTCTCAGTCTATTTCCTAGTGCCAGTTTGAAGTTCCTGCAGTTTACACTGTAAAACCGAGTTGGAGCTAGTACCTCCCCATATATATCTATGCAGTGGATTTGGCACCTGAAATGAAACTTTGTATTCCAAACAAGCTAGGTTAAGGACTGCTTTCACACACACTTGTCTCTCAGAACTGAGCATGTGGAGAGATGTTCGTTCATCTAGAACAAAGGGAACGTGTTGCAGGAGAAAATTTTACTCTGGTTTCTTAGTCTGTTTCCTATTGCCGGTTGATGTTCCTGCATTTTTCACTGTAAAACCGAGTTGGAGTTAGTACCTCCCCTTATATATGTATGGAGTGGAGTTTGCAACGGAAAGGAAACTTTGTGTTCCCAACAAGCTATGTGAAGGACGCCTTTCACACACAATTATCTCTCAGAAATGAGAATGTGGAGAGACGTTCGTTCATGTAGCACAAAGGGATCGGGTTTGCAGTAAAAACTTTTACTCTGGTTTCTCAGTCTGTTTCCTAGTGCCGGTTTCAAGTTCCTGCAATTTTCACTGTAAAACAGAGTTGGAGCTATTACCTTCTCATATATATGTATGGAGTAGTGATTGCAAGTGAAAAGAACCTTTGTGTTCCGAACAAGCTAGTTGTAGGACGGCTTTCACACACATTTATCTCTCAGAACTGAGCATGTGGAGAGACATTCGTTCACCTAGCTCAATGGGAACGGGTGGCAGGAGAAACTTTTACTCTGGTTTCTTAGTCTGTTTCCTAATGCCGGTTTGAATTTCCTGCAGTTTTCTCTATAAAACCTAGTTGGAGCTAGTACCTCCCCCTGTATATGTTTGAAGTGGATTTTGTAACTGAAAGGAGACATTGTGTTCCCAACAATCTAGGTGAAGAACGGCTTTCACACACACTTTTCTGTCAGAAATGATCATGTGGAGACGTTCGTTCATTTAGCACAAAGGGAACGGGTTGCAGGAGAAACTTTTACTCTGGTTTCTCAGTCTATTTCCTAGAGCCCGTTTCAAGTTCCTGAGTTTAAACTGTAAACCCGAGTTGGAGCTTGTACCTCCTCATTTATATATATTGATTGGTTTTTGCTACTGAAAAGAAACTTTGTGTTCCCAACAAGCAGTGCGAAGGACAGCTTTCACACACACATAGGTCTCTGAACTGAGCATGTGGAGAGACTTTCGTTAATCTAGCACAAAGTGAACGGTTTGCAGGAGAAACTTTTACTCTGGTTTCTTAGTCTGTTTCCTATTGCCGGTTGATGTTCCTGCATTTTTCACTGTAAAGCCGAGTTGGAGCTTGTACCTCCCCTTATATATGTATGGAGTGGAGTTTGCAACAGAAAGGAAACTTTGTGTTCCCAACAAGCTATGTAAAGGCCTCCTATCACACACATTTATCTCTCAGAAATGAGCATGTGGAGAGACGTTCGTTCCTGTAGCACAAAGGGATCTGGTTGCAGTAAAAACATTAACTCTGGTTTCTCAGTCTGTTTCCTAGTGCCGGTTTGAAGTTCCCGCAATTTTCACTGTTAAATCGTGTTGGAGCTAGTACTTCCCCATATAAATGTATGGAGAGCAGTTTGCAACTGAAAAGAGACTTTGTGTTCCGAACAAGCTAGTTGAAGGAAGGCTTTCACACACACTTATCTCTCAGAACTGCGAATGTTGAGAGACTTTCGTTCATCTAGCACAAAGGGAACGGGTTGCACGAGAAACTTTTACTCTGGTTTTTTAGTCTGTTTCCTAGTGCCGGTTTGCAGTTCCTGCAGTTTTCACTGTAAAACCGAGTTGGAGCTTGCACCACCCCATACATATGTATGGAGAGGAATTTGCAACTGAAAGGAGACTTTGTGTTCCCAACAAGCTAGGTGAAGGAAGGATTTCACACACAAGTATCTCACAGAACTGAGCATGAGGAGAGCCGTTCTTTCATCTAGCACATAGGGAACGGGTTGCAGGGAAACATTACACTGGATCCTTAGTCTGTTTCCTAGTGCCGGTTTGAATTTCCTGCAGTTTTCACTGTAAACAGTTTTGAAGCTACTACCTCCCTATATATATGTATGTAGTGGAGTTTGCAACTGAAAAGAACCTTTTTGTTCCCAACAAGCTTGGTCAAGGACGGCTTTTACACACACTTATCTCTCAGAACTGAGCATGTGGAGAGACGTTCGTTCATCTAGCACAAAGGGAACGGGTTGCAGTAGAAACTTTTACTCTGGTTTCTCAGTCTTTTTCCTAGTGCCTCTTTGTATTTCCTGCAGTTTTCACTGTAAAACCGAGTTGGAGCTATTATGTCCCCATATATATGTATGGAGTTTAGTTCGCACCTGAAAATGAAACTTTGTGTTTCCAACAAGCTAGTTGAAGGACTGCTTTCACACACACTTATCTCTCAGAAATGAGCATGTGGAGAGACTTTCGTTCATCTAGCACAAAGGGAACGTGTTGCAGGAGAACCTTTTTACTGTGGATATTCAGTCTGATTCCTAATGCCGGTTTGATGTTCCTGGATGTTTCACTGTAAATCCGAGTTGGAGCTAGTACCTCCCCATATATATGTATGGAGTGGAGTTGGTAAATGAAAAGAAATTTGTGTTCCCAACAAGGTAGTTGAAGGACGGCTTTCACACAAAATTATCTCTCAGAACTGAGCATGTGGAGAAACGTTCGTTCATCTAGCACAATGGGAAAGGTTTGCATTAGAAACATGTACTCTGGTTTCTCAGTCAGTTTCCTAGTGCCGGTTTGAAGTTCTTGAATTTTTCACTGTAAAACCGAGTTAGAGCTAGTACCTCCCCATATATATGTATGGAGTGGTGTTGGCAACTGAAAAGAAAATTTGTGTTACCAACATGCTAGGTGAAGGACGGCTTTCACACACATTTATCTCTCAGAACTGAGCATGTGGCCAGACGTTCGTTAATCTAGCACAATGGGAACGGATTGCAGGAGAAACATTTAATCTGGTTTCTCAGTATGTTTCCTAGTGCCGATTTGAAGTTCCTGCCGTTTTCACTGTAAAACCGAGTTGGAGCTAGTACCTCCCCATATATATGTATGGAGTGGATTTTGCAACTGAAATTAGAGTTTGTTTTCCCAACAAGTTAGGTGAAGTACGGCTCTCACACTCACTTATCTCTCAGAACTGAGCATGTGGAGAGACATTCGTTCATCTAGCACAAAGGGAACTGGTTGCAGTAGAAACTTTTACTCTGGTTTATCAGTCTGTAAACAAGTGCCGATTTGAAGTTCCTGCAATTTTCTCTGTAAAACCGAGTGGGAGCTAGTACCTCCCCATATATATGTATGGAGTGGATATGGCAACTGAAAAGAAACTTTATGTTCCCAACAATCTATATGAATTACGGCTTTCAGACACACTTATATTTCAGAACTGAGCATGTGGATAGACGTTCGTTCATCTAGCACAAAATGATCGGGTATCAGGGGAAACTTTTACTCTGGTTTCTTAGTCTGTTTCCTAGTGCCGTTTTGAAGTTCCTGCAGTTTTCACTGTAAAACATATTTGGAGCTTGTACCTACACATATATATGTATGGGGAGGATTTTGTATTTGAAAAATACATTGTGTTCCCAACAAGCTAGGTGAAGGACGGCTTACACACACACTTATCTCTCAGAACTGAGCATGTGGAGAGACGTTCGTTCATCTAGCAAAAAGTGAACGGGTTGCAGGAGAAACTTTTACTCTGGTTTCTCAATCTGTTTCCTAGTGCCGGTTTGAAGTTCCTGCAGTTTTTACTGTAAAATCGAGTTGGAGCTTGTACATCCCCATATATATGTATGGAGAGGAGATTGCAACTGAAGGGAGACTTTGTGTTCCCAAGAAGCTAGGTGAAGGACGGCATTCACACACACTTTTCTATCTGAACTGAGCAGGTGGAGAGACTTTCGTTCATCTGGCACAAAGGGAACGGATTGCAGGAGAAATTTTACTCTGGTTTCTCAGTCTGTTTCCTAGTACCGGTATGAAGTTCTTGCAGTTTTCACTGTAAAACCCAGTAGGGGCCTGTACCTTCCCATATATATGTATGGAGAGGAGTTTGCAACTGAAAAGAGACTTTGTGTGCCAATCAAGCTAGGTGAAGGACGACTTTCACACACATTTATCTCTCAGAAAAGAGCATGTGGTGAGACGTTCCATCATCTAGCTCACAGGGATCGAGTGGCAGGGAAACTGTTACTCTTGTGTCTCAGTCTGTTTCCTATTGCCGGTTTGAAGTTCCTTCAGTTTTCACTGTAAAACCGATTTGGAGCTATTACCTCCCCATATATATGTAAGGAGTGGATTTGGCAACTGAAAGGAATCTTTGTGTTCCCAACAAGTTAGGTGAAGGGCGGCTTAAACACACAAATAACTCTCAGAACTGTGCATGTGCAGAGACTTTCGTTCATCTAGCACAAATTGATCGGGTTGCAGGAGAAACTGTTACTCTGGTTTCTCAGTCTGTTTCCTAGTGCCGGTTTGAAATTCCTGCAGTTTTCACTGTAAACCGAGTTGGAGCTAGTTCCTCCCCATATATATGTATGGAGTGGGGTTTGCAAATGAAAGGAAACTTTGTGTTCCCAACAAGCTAGGTGAAGTACGGCTTTCACACACACATATCTCTCAGAACTGAGCATGTGGAGAGACGTTCGTTCATCTAGCACAAAGGAAAAGGGTTGCAGGAGAAACCTTTACTCTGGTTTCTCACTCTGTTTCCTAGTGCCGGTGTGAAGTTTTGCAATTTTCACTGTAATACAGAGATGGAGCTAGTACCTCCCCATATATATGTACGGAGTGGAGTTGCACCTGAAAAGTATCTTTGTTTTACCTACAAGCTAGTTGAAGGACGGCTTTCACACACACTTATCTCTCAGAACTGAGCATGTGGAGAGATGTTCTTTCATTAGCACAAAGGGAACGCTTTGCAGAAGAAACTTTTACTCTGGTTTCTCAGTCTGTTTTCTAGTGCCGGTTTTGAAGTTCCTGCAGTTTTCACTGTAAAACCGATTTGGAGCTAGTAACTTCCCATATATATGTATGGAGTGGAGGTGGCAACTTAAAAGAATCTTTGTGTTCCCAACAAGCTAGATGAAGGACGGCTTTCACACACACTTATCACTCATAACTGAGCATGTCGGGAGACTTTAGATTATCTAGCACAGTTGGAAAGTTTTGCAGGTGAAACTTTTACACTGTTTTCTCAGTATGTTTACTAGTGCCGGTTTGAAATACCTGCAGATTTCACTATAAAAACGAGTTGGAAATTGTACCCACCCATATATATGTATGGATTGGAGTTTGCAACTGAAAGGAGACTTTGTGTTCTCAACAAGCTAGGTGAAGGTCTGCTTTCACACACACTTATCACTCAGAACTGAGCAGGAGGATAGACGTTCGTTCATCTAGCAAAAAGGGAACGGTTTCCAGGTGAAACTTTTACTCTGGTTTCTAAGTCTGTTTCCTAGTGCCGGTTTGAAGTTCCTGCAATTTTCACTGTAAAACAGAGTTGGAGCTAGTACCTCCCCATATATATGTTTTGGAGTGGAGTTTGAATCTGAAAAGAAACTTTGTGTTCACAACAAGCCAGGTGAAGGGCAGCTTTCACACACACTTATCTCTCAGAACTGAGCATGTGGAGAGACTTTCGTTCATTAGCACAAAGGGAACGGGTTGCAGGAGAAACTTTTACTCTGGTTTCTCAGTCTGTTTCCTAGTGCCGGGTTGAAGGTCCTGCATTTTTCACTGTAAAATGGAATAAGAACTTGTACCTCCGCATATATATCTATTGAGTGGAGTTGGCAACTGAAAGGAGACTTTGTGTTCCCAACAAGATAGGTGAAGTACGGCTTTCACACACACTTGTCTCTCAGAAATGAGCATGTAGAGAGACGTTTGTTCATCCAGCACAAAGGGATCAAGTTGCAGGAGAAACTTTTACTCTGGTTTCTCAGTCTGTTTCCCAGTGCCGGTTAGAAGTTCCTGAATTTTTCACTGTAAAACCGAGTTGGAGCAAGTACCTCCCCTTATATATGTATGGAGTGGTGATGGCAACTGAAAAGAATATTTGTGCTCCCAAAAAGATAGGTGAAGGACGGCTTTCACACACATTTATCTCTCAGAACTGAGCATGTGGAGAGACGTACGTTCATCTAGCACAATGGGAAAGGATTGCAGGAGAAACATTTAATCTGGATTCTCAGTATGTTACCTAGTGCCGATTTTAAGTTCTTGCAGTTTTCACTGTAAAACCGAGTTGGAGCTAGTACCTCCCCATATATATATGGAGTGGATTTTGCAACTGAAATTAGTCTTTGTTTTCCCAACAAGCTAGGTGAAGTACGGCTTTCACACTCACTTATCTCTCAGAACTGAGCATGTGGGAGAGACTTTCGTTTATTTAACACAAAAGGATAGGGTTGCAGGAGAAACTTTTACTCTGGTTTCTCAGTCTGTTTTCTAGTGCCGGTTTGAAGTTCCTGCAGTTTTCACTGTAAAACCGATTTGGAGCTAGTAACTTCCCATATATATGTATGGAGTGGAGGTGGCAACTTAAAAGAATCTTTGTGTTCCCAACAAGCTAGATGAAGGACGGCTTTCACACACACTTATCATTCATAACTGAGCATGTCGGGAGACTTTAGGTTATCTAGCACAATTGGAAAGTTTTGCAGGTGAAACTTTTACACTGTTTTCTCAGTATGTTTACTAGTGCCGGTTTGAAATACCTGCAGATTTCACTATAAAAACGAGTTGGAAATTGTACCCACCCATATATATGTATGGATTGGAGTTTGCAACTGAAAGGAGACTTTGTGTTCTCAACAAGCTAGGTGAAGGTCTGCTTTCACACACACTTATCTCTCAGACCTGAGCAGGAGGATAGACGTTCGTTCATCTAGTACAAAGAGAGCGGGTTGCAGGAAGACCTTTTATTCTGGTTTCTCAGTCTGTTTCCTAGTGCCGGTTTGATTTTCCTGCAGTATTCACTGCAAAAACGAGTTGGAGCTAGTACCTCCCCATATATATGTATGGAGAGGAGTTTGAAACTGAAATGAGACTTTGTGTTCCCAACAAGCTAGGTGAAGGACGGCTTCACACACATTAATCTCTCAGAAATGAGCATTTGCAGAGACGTTTGTTCATCTAACACAAAGGGATCTCTTTGCAGTAGTATAAACTTTTACTCCAGTTTCTCAGTCTGTATCCTATTTCCTGTTTGAAATTCCTGCAATTTTCACTATAAAACCGATTTGGAGCTGGTACCTCCCCATATATATGTATGAGGTGGTTTTGGCAACTGAAAGAAACTTTATGTTCCCAACAATCTAGGTGAAGGACGGCATTCACACACACTTATATCTCAGAACTGAGCGGTGGAGAGAGGTTCGTTCATCTAGCACAAAGGGAACGGTTTCCAGGTGAAACTTTTACTCTGGTTTCTAAGTCTGTTCCTAGTGCCGGTTTGAAGTTCCTGCAATTTTCACTGTAAACAGAGTTGGAGCTAGTACCTCCCCATATATATGTTTGGAGTGGAGTTGGAATCTGAAAAGAAACTTTGTGTTCACAACAAGCCATGTGAAGGGCAGCTTTCACACACACTTATCTCTCAGAAACTTAGCATGTGGAGAGACTTTCGTTCATTAGCACAAAGGGAACGGGTTGCAGGAGAAACTTTTACTCTGGTTTCTCAGTCTGTTTCCTAGTGCCGGGTTGAAGTTCCTGCATTTTTCACTGTAAAATGGAATAGGAACTTGTACCTCCGCATATATATCTATTGAGTGGAGTTGGCAACTGAAAGGAGACTTTGTGTTCCCAACAAGATAGGTGAAGTACGGCTTTCACACACAGTTCTCTCAGAAATTAGCATGTAGAGAGACGTTCGTTCATCCAGCACAAAGGGATCAAGTTGCAGGAGAAACTTTTACTCTGGTTTCTCAGTCTGTTTCTCCAGTGCCGGTTAGAAGTTCCTGAATTTTTCACTGTAAAACCGAGTTGGAGCAAGTACCTCCCCTTATATATGTATGGAGTGGTGTTGGCAACTGAAAAAGAATATTTGTGCTCCCAACAAGATAGGTGAAGGACGGCTTTCACACACATTTATCTCTCAGAACTGAGCATGTGGAGAGACGTACGTTCATCTAGCACAATGGGAAAGGATTGCAGGAGAAACATTTAATCTGGATTCTCAGTATGTTACCTAGTGCCGATTTTAAGTTCTTGCAGTTTTCACTGTAAAACCGAGTTGGAGCTAGTACCTCCCCATATATATATATGGAGTGGATTTTGCAACTGAAATTAGTCTTTGTTTTCCCAACAAGCTAGGTGAAGTACGGCTTTCACACTCACTTATCTCTCAGAATTGAGCATGTGGAGAGACTTTCGTTTATTTAACACAAAAGGATAGGGTTGCAGGAGAAACTTTTACTCTGGTTTCTCAGTCTGTTTTCTAGTGCCGGTTTGAAGTTCCTGCAGTTTTCACTGTAAAACCGATTTGGAGCTAGTAACTTCCCATATATATGTATGGAGTGGAGGTGGCAACTTAAAAGAATCTTTGTGTTCCCAACAAGCTAGATGAAGGACGGCTTTCAACACACACTTATCATTCATAACTGAGCATGTCGGGAGACTTTAGGTTATCTAGCACAATTGGAAAGTTTTGCAGGTGAAACTTTTACACTGTTTTCTCAGTATGTTTATTAGTGCCGGTTTGAAATACTTGCAGATTTCACTATAAAAAGAGTTGGAAATTGTACCCACCCATATATATGTATGGATTGGAGTTTGCAACTGAAAGGAGACTTTGTGTTCTCAACAAGCTAGGTGAAGGTCTGCTTTCACACACACTTATCTCTCAGAACTGAGCAGGAGGATAGACGTTCGTTCATCTAGTACAAAGAGAGCGGGTTGCAGGAAGACATTTTATTCGGGTTTCTCAGTCTGTTTCCTAGTGCCGGTTTGAATTCCTGCAGTATTCACTGCAAAAACGAGTTGGAGCTAGTACCTCCCCATATATATGTATGGAGAGGAGTTTGAAACTGAAATGAGACTTTGTGTTCCCAACAAGCTAGGTGAAGGACGGCTTCACACACATTAATCTCTCAGAAATGAGCATTTGCAGAGACGTTTGTTCATCTAACACAAAGGGATCTCGTTGCAGTATAAACTTTTATTCCGGTATCTCAGTCTGTATCCTATTTCCTGTTTGAAATTCCTGCAATTTTCACTATAAAACCGATTTGGAGCTGGTACCTCCCCATATATATGTATGAGGTGGTTTTGGCAACTGAAAAGAAACTTTATGTTCCCAACAATCTAGGTGAAGGACGGCATTCACACACACTTATATCTCAGAACTGAGCCGGGGGTGGAGAGAGTTTCGTTCATCTAGCACAAAGGGAACGGGTTCCAGGTGAAACTTTTACTCTGGTTTCTAAGTCTGTTTCCTAGTGCCGGTTTGAAGTTCCTGCAATTTTCACTGTAAAACAGAGTTGGAGCTAGTACCTCCCCATATATATGTATGGAGTGGAGTATGCACCTGAAAAGAAACTTTGTGATCCCAACAAGCTTGGTGAAGTTCGGCTTTCACACAAACTTATCTTTCAAAACTGAGCATGTGGAGAGTCGTTCGTTCATCTAGCACAAATGGAACGGGTTGCAGGAGAAACATTTACTGTGGAACATCAGTCTGTTTCCTAGTGCCGGTTTGAATTTCCTGCAATTTTCACTGTAAAACCGAGTTGGAGCTATTATCTCCCTATATAAATGTATGGAGTGGAGTTGGCACCTGAAAAGAAACTTTGTGTTCCCAACAAGTTAGGTTAAGGACTGCTTTCACACACATTATTCTCTCAGAAATGAGCATGTAGAGAGACGTTCGTTCATCCAGCACAAAGGGATCAAGTTGCAGGAGAAACTTTTACTCTGGTTTCTCAGTCTGTTTCCCAGTGCCGGTTAGAAGTTCCTGAATTTTTCACTGTAAAACCGAGTTGGATCAAGTACCTCCCCATATATATGGATGGAGTGGTGTTGGCAACTGAAAAGGATATTTGTGCTCCCAACAAGATAGGTGAAGGACGGCATTCACACACATTTATCTCTCAGAACTGAGCATGTGGAGAGACGTACGTTCATCTAGCACAATGGGAAAGGATTGCAGGAGAAACATTTAATCTGGTTTCTCAGTATGTTTCCTAGTGCCGATTATAAGTTCTTGCAATTTTCACTGTAAAACCGAGTTGGAGCTAGTACCTCCCCATATATATGTATGGAGTGGATTTTGCAACTGAAAGTAGTCTTTGTTTTCCCAAAAAGCTAGGTGAAGTACGGCTTTCACACACACTTATCCCTCACAACTGAGCATGTGGAGAGACGTTCTTTCATTTAGCCCAATGGGAATGGGTTGCAGGAGAAACTTTTACTCTGTTTTCTCAGTCGGATTCCTAGTGCCGGTATGAAGTTCCTGCAGTTTTCACTGTAAAACCGAGTTGGAGCTAGTACCTACCCATATATATGTATGGAGTGGAGTTTGCAGCTGAAAAGAAACTTTGTGATCCCAACAAGCTTGGTGAAGTTCGGCTTTCACACACACTTAACTTTCAGAACTGAGCATGTGGAGAGTCGTTCATTCATCTAGCACAAATGGAACGGGTTGCAGGAGAAACATTTACTCTGCAACATCATTCTGTTTCCTAGTGCCGATTTGAATTTCCTGCAATTTTCACTGTAAAACCGAGTTGGAGCTATTATATCCCCATATAAATTTATGGAGTGGAGTTGGCACCTGAAAAGAAACTTTGTTTTCCCAACAAGCTTGGTGAAGACTGCTTTCACACACACTTATCTCTCAGAACTGTGCATGTGGAGAGATGTTCGTTCATCTAGCACAAAGGGAACGGTTGCAGGAGAACCTTTTACTCTGGTTTCTCAGTCTGTTTTCTAGTGCAGTTTGATGTTCCTGCAGTTCTCAATGTAAAACCGATTTGGAGCTACAACCTCCCCATATATATATTCATTAGTTTTCAACAAAAAGGAAACTTTGTGTTCCCCACATACTAGGTGAAGAAAGGCTTTCACACACATTTATCTCTCAGAAATGAGCATGTGGAGAGACGTTCGTTCTTCTAGCACAAATGGATCGAGTTGCTGTAGAAAATTTTTCTGTGGTTACTCAGTCTGTTT